>NC_073723.1:74503564-74803564 GCF_023634155.1 Falco peregrinus
AAGGTTTCCAATTTCAATCCATGATTAATATCTAATATAATTAAAACCTCAGCCACAACAGCATCTCTCCTATAAACAGAGGCACACAGTGCTGTCATTGCAATTAATTAGGAGCTAAAAAGGGACATGCTCAAAAATGAATCCTAATATCGGAGTTTACATGCAAATAAGAATAACTGATAGCATCACGATGTTCTTTTCTCCCTGCTTCCTTTGTGGATTGTAAACAATGCTCTTCTTAAAATTCTGTATCCTGACTCATTTCTTATTTCTTCATTTATTTCTTGCATGCTCTCCATTTGTCCAAGGAAAGTCAGAACCCATCTTACCATTATCACCATCACTTAAGGGTTTCAAGATGCCATCTTATTCACAGGTTTAAGACAAATTTTAAGCTGTCTAAAACCTTCCAGACTGCTGATATTTCTAATGACATATAGAAAAAAAAATTTGCTGATATCTACAACTACCTTAAAAGTGTACAAGTCTAAGTTAAATTAGGGAAATCCACATACAGAGAAAGCATTTCTTCATGTGTATCCTCTTCTGTTTTATAGAAATGTTGGAAGAAAGGAGACCAAATTCTTCCAGAAACTTTCAGCACATATTCATGATGTCAATGTATGCAACATGGTGGCTTTTGTTAGAGTGCAAATGTTACAATGGTGCATTTCAAATGATGTATGACAGCAATACGGTGGCCCCAGCTACTCTGACTCAGTAGAAAGAGAATGTAAAGAAATTATATGAAATTCAGGAACTCAATAAGAGGCCAAATGTGTAGCCCAGTTTTGTATTTTATTTTAAGAAAAGAACAAAAAAGGTGCACCTTATCATTCCATTTTCTTTCTACTGATAATGTATGGCACTTCAGTTATCTTTTTGGTTAACTGGTTTGAAATAGTTCCTTTGCGTTAAAAAATATGTATTTGTAAAAGTTTGGGCTCTTTTTCTTTGAATGTATCCACTGTCTGAAGAAATGTTTTAAGAAAGTAAATACCTATTGTTTTTCTGTCTTAACACAGATATTGTCTTCATTACTATGGCATGTGTTTCCAGCAGAAAAATCAAACTAAACCTGAGTCAATCACATGAAACCAAGGGGAATCTTTGCCAGAAGAAAAACACATGATGATAGTGATGCAGTTGTATAGATCATTAGTGTTCTGTACTTAAAGTTACCTGACAAATAAATGCTTACTCTGGACTGAAAAAAAGACCCTTTCATGGCAAAAGAAAGATCATTACTGCCTCTTGCCTCACTAAGGTATTTCTTTCACTAAAATCTACAAAACAGTCAGTCAGCCTTCCTTCCCCCTCTCTTAACTTCATATAGACTATTAGCAGTATGGAAGTGGATAAACTTTGCAAAAATGTCTAACTGCAGTATTGTTCTGAGGTAGACCACTGCTCTGAAAGCGATGGGAAGATTTAATTTCTGTTCTGCTTGATGAGGTTAAAAGAGTTCGGTTCTTGGTTAACACTGACCACTAAATGGATAGGAATCAATAGTTCCTCACTAATGCCACAGTAAGGCAACTCCATTATTGACCTTTCCATTAACACTAAACAGCTGAAATGCAAAAAATAAATAGACCCATCATTTTAATTTTTAACACCTATCAAATCAAGTGCTTCACCGGCTTTTCAGTGCTCCTATGCCAGTGCTCTCATGTATCTACCTGCATTCTTTTATGACCTACCAGATTGCACAAAACCTTGCTTCTTAAGACTTGTTTATTTGGAGATCATGTGTAATTAGTGTGCTTAGCCCAGGAAGAGCTAAAAATAAAACATTTATAGACATGAAACAAAGAATTTTTGTCCAATTAAAAACACTTTTTATATACCACAGTTACTCAGAAACACTTATCAAACAAGTAAACAATGAATTAACTTGATAGGGATGATATACAAATTTGATACAAAGAGCCAATGGGAGAGTTTCTGTCTAATGATCCCAGTCAATCTAATTAATGTATTCTGCTACATCACATTTTAAGAAGTGACCATTGTGTAATACACTTTGAAATATGCACAAGCTAATGGGATAAGATACAAAAATTATTATGCTGACAGTAAATCATATTACATTCCTAATAAGCATTAACTAGATAACTAGGTCAAAGCAGTATTATCTTAATTGATTTTTCAAAAGAAACCTGACAGAAAAATGTCAATGCTCAAATATTTCTTCATGCATCATTAAAACAAGATTGGCTTTTAACAAAAGAAGAATCCTTCACAGAATTGATTCTTGCTTCAGGCTGCCTGCAAGTAAGTGTATTACATAAAAATCTATACAGGATATTAAAACAACACCACTCTGCAAGACAGTTACAATTAAAAGCTGACACACCCCCCCACCATGTGTCTACTACAATAGCTTGCCAGTAAATGTATTTAAAGACTTCAGAGCCGGTATAAACCATATATGAAGATCACCCCATTTTCCTGTTGGGGGGGGGGGGGACGGGGGGGTGGGACAGACACACCAAAAACAATAATCAGAGCTTCTAATTAAATCAGTACATTAATAACTTACCCATTTCATAACTATATAGCCATTAAATAAACATGCAAGAGAACTATGAAAAAATACTACCTTAGAGCTACAATGATAAATACAAACTCTGCATCTAACATAATGAACATTTCAGTGTGGAGAGTGGGCTTCGTTCCGACATCAGAAATTTCCAACAGTGATTGTGAGGTAAAAGGCAATATGCAGAACAAACAATATATGATACCAGCAACAGTCCAATGCTGTATAGATTCACACAATAGATCTTGTTGCAGATGTACATGTAGATTGATCAGAGAAAGATTGGCTGATCCATCTAAACATGAGTAGCTCGTAAACCTCAAAGTCATGAATTGTAGTACCTTGGTGGTTTGGTAGTACATAAAGCATTTGTTTTGTTTAAATAATCACAGTTCATTTGCTTGGATTGCTTAGATTGTGAAGTTATTAGCAGAAAATGCACATAATTTCTCATTTTAATGTATCTTTTATACAAGAACTTATAAATATGTAATATTACTATCAATTAATGCAAAATAATTTGATGGCTAAACACTTTTTGCCAAGAAAAGCCTGAGCACCTACATGCATTTTTCAACATCTAAATTTTTCACTAATATTCAGCGTATTTTAGTACCCCCCATGTAATTTTTGAGTCATTACCACTTTCAAAAGTCAGGAAAAAATCTTAATAGAAATTTGAAAACATTATTTCAGGGGCACAAGCTTCACAAAGGCTAATCTCAGCCCTTTGGATGGAGAGGAGAGATGGGGCAAGGTAATCTTCCAAGTTCTGTGAAGATCTAGACTCGAGAGGATGATTTGGAGAATGATCCTAACTCAGAAGATGGCTATCTTCTCTATCAGCTCTGCCCCACTTAGTTCTAGAGAATTTGCTTTCTATACCATCACCTGATTTGAATCTTCAGTTTTGCAAAATTTCTCTGAGATTTCGAAGTAGGAAGTGTCAGGAGTGTGGCTCTCTCCTAACTGATCTTTTGTTGTCAGGTGTAAAAGCTGGTGTAAATTTTCTAGGGAAGAATGGGGTCTCAGAGTCTTTGTGTAACATTAGCCCAAATTATCATAAATTCTGTGAAAGAGAATAAATGAGAATACATGATGGGAAAAGGCAGGCAAATCCTGGGCAGCTGGTGCAAAGTCACCTTACGCAACTCAAATCCTGGTGGATCTTCATTCCCTTTGATCTTTGGTCACACAGTAATGGCTCAGTCTACTCTTCAAATTGCCACAGACACTGAAAAATATTAGGTAAAGCAAGGTTCTTCTGCTAGTAAGGAGGGCTACTGCAGAGTGTACAGTCCATCAGCAAGGCCTATGCAAGGTGGAGAGGTCAGGTTGCATGTTTACTTACTGGAAGGGGCTCTGGAGAGCAAATGAACCATGAGGGGTCAATAGCATTTATTAGCAAAAACTCAAGTCCAACTTGCATCCATATCTGCTATCATTGCAACCTCTGTACTAGCATAACATAAGATGTCCAAGCCATTTGTCTCAGGACTTGTCCCATCATTTGTCACTCCCCTAGATTACTTCCTTTTCCAGAGATGTGCTAGATACTGAAGGCACACAGAAAATTATTTTTGTAGTGTGGTAGAGAAAGGAGGGAGAAAAGGAAGGTTTTTGGCTACCAGGATGAGGTAAGCTTCAGGAAAGGGAGGAAGAAAGGCCACTGTCCTACATTTAAGGCTTCTTTTCCAAGTTCCTCCTCCCAGACACATCCCCCATGTGTTGTTTACTTGCAGCATTTCAATCTTTATATATCAGCAATTAAATACTTCACATTGTGCTATTTTGATTGGCTTTTTGGTACATTGTAACTATGCCAGGACATAAAAAAAAAAGGCAGCATGAAGATTTTTTCTTAGCGTTAAGAGAATCACAGGAGTTTTGTCAGGTAACTATTGTTATGAGTAACTTTCTCTTTTGCTGTTACTTAAACATCATTTAAACAATTCTCTTTTTTTTTGTAATAGATCGACTTGTGGGCTCCTTTGATCATTTATCTTATGTTCTTATAGCTCCCTTCCATACATTACCAACATCCTACTGTTAATATATAATCCAGAAATGCTGGATTCAACAGCAGTCATAGCTGAAGTTTGAAAGAGAGATTGTATGGTTGTTTAAATTTCCTGACAAAATGTCTGGCACTAGGATGGGAGATGCATTCTTAAGTGACTTGCTGGGATGTACTAATGGAATCGTTAATTTGGGCGGGGGGGGGGGGGGGTTGGTAACACTTAGCTTTGATTAATTTGTCTCATAAGCCTTGTTTCACCTCTTTTTTTGCCTTGAGTTCTTTCATGTTCTGGAAAAAGAAAGACTGTTCATCTCCTTTGTAAACAAAGAGTTTCACTACAAGTATAACTATTCTGTATTATCAATTTCTTTTCCAAAAAATAAGCAGGCCACCAACTACTGGATATCATATCAGGCAAAAAGAGATGATTTGAAGGATGATTAGAAACATCTAAAAAAAGTCCTCCCTTGAGTTCAGGTAGCCTGTGAAACCTACTGCCACAAAATAACCTTGTGGCCAAAAATGCATCGTATATTTGTATAGATAGACTAAATTAAAATGTAGTCCTATGTCACTGTTCAACAAATATAAAGAAAGTAATTTTGCAGTCTTGCAGTGTTATGCTGTTGACTGTACGGTGGATTAGTCCTTCACCAATTTCTTTAGATACACAATCAGTCACTTCATTTCTTCTTAAGAGCACTTTGCTTTCCTAGCATGTGCTTAGATAATACTGAATGGATAACATTTGGGTTTGATATTCTGTAACTGTGTTTTAAACTTCTCTTAGAATCCTTGCCTGGCTTTGGCAGTCCTTAGGATTTAGTTGTGTCAATGCATTTTATTAATGTTTTACCTCCTGCCTCTTTCAGTTCATTATTGAAGATGTTAAATTAGATTAATTTTACAGAAACTGCTATTGCATCCTTCTCAAACCCTTCCCCAGAAAGATACACTAGTTGTGGTCATTTATCTGTATTTGTGACCTAATTTTTCAAAAGCTTTCTTTCTTTCCTAGCCTGACTCATATTATTTTTTTAATCACAGTTTAATGAAATACAATACTGAAAACTGTACTAAAATTCCTTTGTATTCAATGTGTATTATTAGAGCTCATTTTGTTGTATATAGAATGTAAAATTAAGCTCATTTTTGTATCCATCTATTTCTTAAGAAGAAAACCTTAGAGGGCGAAACACAACACTTTTAAATAGGCATTACCTGAGAAAGACATTAATAAGGATGAATTAAAGAATATGATTAGAATTTACTTTCCATGATTAATTTACATCTTCTATTTGTAGTATCCAAACCATAAATTAGTAACTTGGATAGATCAATAACTAGATAATTGTTACAAGCAGATGTTGCTTTCTCAGACATTACTGAAATCTGCTACATTTTAATAAAAAAAAACCCAAACCCACAAAACGCCCAAAATAAATCAGCTTGAACTAGTATAAACTCAGTTTGGAATTAATTTCACCTATTTTTAGTCATGTAAAAGCAGTGAATATCATCTTAACCATTTCTCTAGACTCCCTTTTCAAGCATGAAGAAAAAGTTATAAATAGATGATTTAGTCCACTCTCAGACAGATGTCTAAAACTGGTGGAATGACTCAGTTTCTGACATCCCTGTATCTCTCAGTTGATTAGAATAGGAAGCTCATCCAGAACCTTTAATCAGCTGACAATAGAATCAGAATCACAGAATATCTCAAGTCTGAAGGAACCCATAAGGATCACCAAGCCCAACTCCCTGCTCCTTGCAGGACTATCTAAAACTAAACCATATGACTAAGAGTGTCCTCCAGTTGCTCCTTGAACTCTGACAGCCTGTCAGTTGGTGCCGTGACCACTTCCCCGGGGAGCCTGTTCTAGTGAGTGAACGCCCTCTCAGTGAAGAACCTTTTCCTAATGTCCCATCTGAATTTCCCCTGCTGTAGTTTCATTCCATTTCCTCGTGCCTGTGATTTAAGCTTCGGCATCAAGCCCAGCTCTAGATTTCCCGAAGGCCTGAGGGAAGGGGTGTGTTCCATAACTGAATAGTGTATCATCAAAGCAAGCTGTGAAACAAAGGACAGAAAACAAGTTTGTTGGGAACAGACTGGAGCCACAGGAAGCTTTTTTGAAAACAGTATCCTTCATGTAGATATGTTTTGTCTTACCAAATTGTGATACAAAAAGCTATTTTAGAGAACAATTATGTTACCTTTGGTAATAGGCTTTCAAGAAGGACTATTTTACACAGATGACCAATGCAAACTCCAATAAGGCCTTTGTCTTAACTAGGATCCTGGAAACAGATGAGCTCTTATCAGTGCTGAGTAGAGGGGTGGAATCACCTCCCTCAACCTGTTGGCCATGCTCTTCCTAGTGCAGGCCAGGTGCTGCTGGCCATCTTTGCCACAAAGACACATTGCAGGTTCATGTTCCACTAGGTGTCTACTTAAACCCCCAGAGGCTTTTCTATAAAGCTGCTTTCCAGACCATCAGTCCTCAGCCTGTACTTGTGGGTGCTTGGGTTTTTTCCGCGGGAAATGGGATTTGGCATTTCCCTTTGCCAAACTTCAGAAAAGTCCTGTCAGCCCAGTTCTTCTGAATTGCAGTGCAATCATCTGATGTGTCATCCATTGCTTCCAACTTTTTATCATCTGCAAACTTGCACTCTGTCCCATCATTGAGGTCACTAATGAAGATGTTAAATAGTACTGGCCACAGTATTGATCCCATGGGTAAAACACTAGTGACTGTCCTTTTCAATCCACTTCATTATCCATTTATCTAGTTCCTATTTCATCAGTTTGTCAACAATCATGTTATGGGAGACAGTGTTGAAAGCCTTGCTAAACCCAAGATAAAACCATCCACTGACCACCTGTCATCCACTGAGCAAATAATTCAATTTCAGAAGGCTGTTGGGTTGGTTAGATATGATTTCCCTTTTGACAGCTCTAGCTGACTATTCCAAATCAGCTTTTTGTCCTTAATATCTTTGAAATTTTTTCCCAGAAGGATTTGTTCCATCACCTTTCCAGGCCTGTAATTTCCTGGTCTTTCTTGCACTTATTGACATTTGCTTTCTTCTGTCCTTCTCCAATTGCCATGACCTTCCAAAGATAATTGAGCTGGATTTGAAATGGCATTGGCCAGCTCCTCAACCCTCGTGGGTACATCCCATTAGGTCTCATTTACTTGTGTTTGTCCACTGGTTTACATTTTGCCTAACTACATCTTCCTTTACCGAGGTGTAAATCTGCATTGCTCCAGACTTTCCCACTGATCTCAGGGACCTGAGATTCCTGAAGGCAAGTGTTAACAAAGAAAAATGAGGCAAAGAATTCAGGGAGTGCATCAGTCTTTCCCACATCCCTTGTCAAGAGGTCCCCTGCCCCAGACAGCACCAGAACTGTACTTTCCTCAGTCTTCTTGTTACTGATGGACCTGTGGAAGTTCTTTTTCAGTCTCTCCAAATTCAATACCAGACAGGCTTTGGCTTTTCCAACCCCATCCCTGCATTCTTGGACTCCCCTCTATACTTCTGTTGGGTGACCCGATCCTGCTTCCCTTTTTGTATGATTCCTTTTCTGTTTGAGGGTTTTTTTCAGGAGATCCTTGTTCATCCAAGCATCCTGCCATTTTTGCTCGTTATTCTGAACATGGAATAGACAAGAAAGAGTTTAGAGGATAAGGGACAAATTTTCTGGTCAAATAGGCAATATGCTGGTCAGATATGGTGTTATAGACAAATAATGTGTAAGGATACTTGTCATCCACAAAGAGTGAAATCTTATCTGCTTTTGGCAGCATTTTCTTGCATGTGCTTTAACAAAATCAGCAAAACCCAACAGATCTCCCTAGTAGTCTTTTTTGCTGCCATCTTTGCAGCCAATAAAGATCTTTAAATGTAGGTAGGATTTAAATGTGCTGTTTAAAGTTTCTACACTCTGCTCCCCTCCCTCCCCACCAAAAAAAAAAAAAAAAAAAAAAAAAGAGAGAGAGAGAAAAGTAATTCTGAAACTATGTTTATGGACAATGTGGGTTATTTTTTTTGGCAGGTGATGAAGGGAGGGAAGACAAGGATATTTCCAGATGTCATCAATAAGTGACATTTTATTCAGGTCACTGAACATTTCTACTTTTAAAATTTAAAATTTTGCGTTCAGTTAATTGGCATATTGCTTTCTTCTAATTGATGGGGTGACATTTTTCTGTGCTGTCAATCTGCAAGACATTAATTTTTTTCCAGATAATCTTTAATCTAGAAATATTTGAAGGTGAAATTTGCCAGACTGGTAGTCTACCACAAAAATATACTTTTTGTGATCTCTGTGAAAATATACTTTAGATAAGAAACATTTTTCTGAACACCTTTTTGCAAGTTTTCAGTGTTATGAGTTTCTCAGGTTATTTGTTCTTATCATGTTGCATCATAAAGAGACTGAGGCTTTGAACAGCTTTCACTGTAATTATTCACCCTGACATCGAGGGACCAAAATCATAAAAGGAAAGCCCAAAAGGAAATTAATAATTGAGTATTCAGAAAAGGGTAAATGGAGTTAAGTAAATAAGGCCCAGGGCAACATATTCTGTGTTGCTAAATCTCAGCCTTTCCTGGCTGCCTACCTTACTTTCTCACCTGCTTCAGTGTGGTCCTGCTGTGAAATGCATGGTGCTCCATAAGGCTGAGAAGGGGAGTGCTGAACAACTGGAACTGCAGGAGAAGCAGTTAGAGGCCAGTGGGATACTGCTTCAGAGTTGACCAATTGATTGTGACTGGCAGAAACTACTAGTGAAATTCTGAGAATTAGAGAATCTGGAAACAGCATAACGTCAGTGAAACCTCTTAATGAAGGAGTGCCAGAAATCACCCTGATCCATGAATACATAAAACTCAGTAACAGCATAGCAAATTGACTGGGCAGTAAAAGCTGGAAAGTCCAAAATACCTGTTTACCACAAAGGGGAAAATAAATTCTTGGGATTGTTCTTGATTATTCTTTTTTATTGACAAGATTTATTTTTTTTTTTTTACTTTTAGGATTGGTAGTGAAAAAAAAAGATAACACTGTTTTATTTTATTGTAGTCAATATTCATTAAGACCCCTCTAGGCATTACTGGTCAAGTTCCTGGAGAAAATAAAGGCATTAATGCAACTTTCAATAGCGTTCATCTAGCTGTTGAACATGGTGTTTAGAAAGTAAATTAAACACTGAGTTTTAATTACAACTTTAAGGGCAAAAGTACAGGGGAAAAAGGTATGTATAATTGTTAATGCTTGAGTTAAAGGAAAATGTAGAAGGGAAATGGCTTGCTCTCTGAGACCCAGGTGTCTGCTCTTTCTCCACAGAACATATATAGACATTGCACAGGCCTGTGACTGTCACTTTTTTATATGTTTTAAAGATTAATAAAATAGTTGCTAACATTGCTGTTGCAAGGTTTCTACAGTAATGTCCCAACCAGATGTACAGGACAGTTTTTACTTCAAACTTGTGGCTCAAGACCTCACTGTGCTAACTTAGCAGTTGAAGTAGAGTTTATAGAGTTCAGCTTTGGCTTCTGCTTCTGAAAATCTTGGTCAAAATCAATGCTGTAAATAAAATGAAACTACATCCCCAGTACCCTAGCATTTCTTAGCACACAAAAATGGACAAGCAAGGAGATATTTCTGACCTGAGCTCATGATCCTGTATTTTCTCTGCAGCAGCAACTTGGTGTGATATATCATTACATTATTAAAATATATTTCATTTAAAATAATAAACAAGCCAGCCCAGAACTGCTTACATGCACAGTTCTGTCCCTGAAAGAATGTAGACAGATAATGAAGTTGAATAATGTGTTCAGAAGTGACAGTTAACGTTTTATCTAAGTAAACGGAACCAACAAAATGGTCAAGTGCTTCATGATCAGGTCCCACCCACTGATCTCTCAGTAGGGTTCCCACAGCAACCGACATTTTCACACACAATTGTTGCAGTTGAAATAGTTCACTTACAGGTCTGCTTCTAGTGCTATGGCTCTAAGGTAAGTATAAGGTTATTTTTCTATGTACAGTTTAAGGTTTCTGTTCCGTTTCACTACAACAGCTGAGGAAGTCCAAAGTGTTACCACAAAAAAGAACTCAAACAAACTACCACCAAAAACCAACTAACCAACCAACCAAAAAAAACCTGCAAAAATGGAAAGACTCATATACCGTCTGAAATACAAATACTGTTCCACTTCACTAGCCCTTTGTATGACTTTCCTCTTTGTCAATTCTGAATGGTCAAACTCAGTTGGGATTTGGGAGTGCACTGGACCACACTGAAGCAACAGCAGCTGTCCTATATGGCCTACCCTTCTGATAACCATACAGTAATTATGATTTCTTGAACAATTCAATTTTTGCCCTTATTCTTCTTGTATAATGAGGTAGTCTTAAGTGTAAAGGGAAGCCAGCTGACATGGGAAGCCCATTTCCTGAGAAAAGACATACTCCAGAAACATCTATGTATATGTATGCAAGCTATAAAGTCAAAACATCCCTAGAAATCCCAGGTCACCAGAATTCAGTGTTATTTTAAATCCAACATAAATTACATTTTTTTAAATGGGAAATCCAAAATCAGGTGGAATTTTATGTTTCTCTCCTCATTAATTTCTTTTGCCCTTTTTTAGAATCGGGCCTTACAAAATAAGCAAGGCAAAGCCCCCCTTTCTTTGCCTCTCACTCTCTCTCTTTCTTGCTTTTCTCTGTGACTTCCACTTTCAGCTTTGGAAAACTGACAAGGTAGTACAGCAAAAATAACCTCAAAACAATTTCACTACTCCGTTTATCTTTCCCAACCTGGATCAGTGTTAAGAAAAACAGGATGAAGTAGTAGGAGTGGGGGGTGCGCACATGTAAATTTTTTGAAACTCTTCATTCAGGTGCCTGGGACTGCACCCCATGATGTACAGGGAGAAATATAAGGTGCTGTATTTGGTTAGCCTAAAAGAGAATGTTCATAAGGTGAGATGCAACTGATGTCTTCCATTTCCTTAAGCAGGAAGTACAAAACTTATGGGGAAGACAGAGACAGACTTCTCTGAGATATACAGCAAAAGGAAAAAAGGCAACAAACAAAGTGTTCAATATATGAAATTCCAATAAGATGCAAGCAAGAAAAAGGTTCACAGCAAAGGTAGTTTACTACTGGAAGAAGCTTCTGAGAGGTGATGTGGAACGCCATCTTTCTTGCCCAGGGCTCAACAAGACCCTGAGCAACCTTATCCAAATTTGAAACAGGCCATACTTGAAGCAGAGGGCTGGAAGGGAGGTTTCCTCTAATCTGCATTTTTCTAAAATTCTACAAGTTCTCTGACTGCATGCTAAAAGAGTAAAAACCCAGAAATCTGTGCTCTACAAAATGCTTTAACTTTCACAAAAGTGGTTCTTCAAAAAAACCCCTGAACTGTTGAATTTCTGTTATCCTATTCCCCTACCCTCTTTCCCACCCCCCCAACCCCCCCCCACCCAAAATCCTAAACCAAGGGAAAAAAACCCCACTCAACAGAAAAAAAAAAATAAAGAAGAAAAAACCTGAGACCTATCAGATATTATATGGTATATAGTATTTCCTGAAATTGCTCAAAATCCTAATTTATGAGAATGTGTCAGCTGTTTCACTGATCTGTTGTCCTAGTATAGTGTTCTTTCCCTTTCCACAGTGACTGCACTTTACATTCTATATTCATAGATATACATATACATTATAAAATATTTACATCTGAGTTTAAGTAGATAGTAATTTTGGGTTTTAGCTATATTTTAAAAATGTATTGAATCTGTGATCTACTGAGAAATCTGTTTCTACTGAGACATAGGTTCACTGATTTACCTGTTTGGTACCCAACTCATGAACACCAATAAAGCTGAAAAAAACCCAGGAAGATAATTTTATTTGGTTTGTTGTTTTATAAAAACTCAAGATTTTTATTCCTTGCTTTTATAGAACTCCAAATAATTTTAACAGGTGATTTAAATCTATAGGAGTGACAGGATCAGGAGGAAGATTGCTTTCTTAGTAACAGCTATTTAACATCACTTTGATGTTTAAATGTATAATGTCTCCTGCATGAGGAATATCAGGTATCAGTGAATATACCTATAATTTATTTTTGGAACATGGTGATATCCACTAAATTCAGACTATACACAACTGACTTTGACTTAATTGCACCTCTTGGACTGTTCAGAAAATATCCTTTAACTTTCAGATGAAGCTACCTATAAAAAGATCTATTTTAACTGTAGCCATCTTTGAAGTTTAAAACCAAACTATATGGCTCCATAATCAACCCATTAATGTCACGGTGTATCATTTAGTGGATTTGCAAGTGCATCCACATGCAAATGCACACACACACACAGAGACATATACATATATATATATATATATATGTAAATTTAGTGCATGAGTACCTGTACAAAAGTAATATTGTCCCCAAAAGTCCAAGTGAAGACATGTGGCATGTTTGCTGTTTATATGCTCTGTTTTCCTGTACTGTGCCAAATAACTCTGGTTTTGCTTTCAGACCTGTGCAACCCTTGCTATGATGTAGAGAACAGAGGAAAAAAAATAAAGTTATTTGCCACTACAAAGGCAAGAAAATACTGAAATCTGGAAATTATAAAATTGTGGGTCTCAAATAAGCAGCAGATATTACTATAAGTCTTGTTAGTTTGAATTTCTTGATAGAAAGTAGAACAAAGAACATGACTAGTATGAAAATTAGGGATTAAAAAACTTACATTGATAGCAAAAAATTCTACAAAGATCAAAAATTCAGAAAGATATGAAATACACCTTTTCCAGCTTGTTAATAATGTTTTATATTATAAATATACTCAAGTGAACAAAACGAGAAATATTCTTCAAAGGTATGGGTTAATATTAAGGGAAGTATTACTAGTTAATCTAAAGCATAATGGTTTAATATTTCCAAAGTGAATGCCCACTCCAACAGTTCTTTTTTGATGTTTTTCAATAGATCAGGACACTACTTAGCTTAAAAATTCATACACCAAATAAATCCATGTAATCAGACTGATCTGTCACAGTGACAAGTCACAATGTAATCTATATTCTGTTTTAGCCTAATCCATAGTAGTCTCTATACATATATTGCAAAATGATCCAGATGTTACCAAATGTGGTATGAATTATGGCAAAACTAATCTTTCAGGTCTAACATTCTTAAATATAGTAATGTTCAAAATGTTCAAAATATGTAATATATTTGTAAATGGAAAATATGCATCTGTTTTACAACTTTTGGTGTGAGAACATGCTGATTTAATTTTTTTTCTTTCCAGAGAAATTATGTTTATAAGAAAACGAGAAAACCTTGGTTTCTTGGGTTTTCTTAGAGGAGGATGTTTCAAAGATACCTTGTTTTACAAATAGTACAGCAAAATTATAAGAATGAATCACAATATAACTGCTTCTGTCTTCCATTTGTTATCTCCTTACAAACCCATGTAGTGTTGATGTAATAATATACTTGCAATAAATAGCAAGGAATTCCCAATATTAAACAAAATATTACATTCAAATCTATTTATGTTGTATCAAATAGCAATATAGAACAGCACAAACCTTGTTCCAAAGCTATCTGCAGTGAGGGAAGGCCTTAACAATAGCAGAATCAATACTATTTCGCTGTGCAAAATGGAAATTTGAACACCAGCAAGTAGGGATGGTCAAGTATTCTTCATTAAAATTTAATTGCGGGGAAAAGCTGATTTATCCAAACTAAAAATTTCCTCTAGAACGATTCTGAAAACATTTTCATTTAGAAGTGTTTCTTCAGGTAGAAACAAAGCCTGAAGTCCTGTGACTACAGGGAATCCAGCACTGTCAATGTGAGAGAGGTAGCTCCCATCAAGCAAATTTAGGATTTGAAAATGGGACTCCAAGGTCCTCTGTGGATAGCCCAAAATTTCCAGCTGCCAAGACGACTCTCATATTTTTGCCCAGGCATTCCTGAAGTGTGCCAGACATGCCTGGCACCCATGATTTGTGCATGCAAAACGAGCTGGATGCCGCCAGAAGCCGTTAGGCGTTTTGCATGTGCATGGAAGTATTCACTGGGAGATTGACAGCGCCAGTTTCTTCGGGACGTCTACTCAGGCCCCACACACAGCATAAGGAGGATGCACAGGGAAATCCAGGACTATGATAGATCTAACTATGAGTTATTCTAACTACCTAAGGTTTTAAGATTATCACAGCATGGGATGTGGACAACTGTCATTGTCAATAAGCTCCAGGAAATGGCCTTCCAGCTTCCAGCCAGCCTGACTGGGTAACAACATGAGCCATTTGTGCCCATTAACACTGTAGGGTTTGGTGGTTGGAAGGCAGAAATATGCTTCTTGGGACATTTGGTGAAGACAGTTTAATTTCCTTGCAGATGATGATTGACATATATTCAAGGACCTTGCAGCTTTGAGTTTGCTGCTGTTGCAGGACATGCAAAAGGGGTCTTTTCCCTCCTAATCCTAGAAGTTGTCTCCAGGAGACAATCTGGTAATAAAGCCAGTTCTTGAGAATAAATACATGAGTCCAAATGAGCAGGATAGTATTTATGGATTTTAAAATATGAAAAGGAAAAAAAGTATCTCCTTTACCTTTATGTTTCATTAGGGACTATGAATAATGTGGTTTTCTAACAGGGAAAAAAATGCATCTATTCTTAATGTCTCACTGCAAATGGCTAGGCTGAATCTGAAGGCAGATTGCCCTATATAATTTTCAGATGAGCCATTTAAAGATTAATGTTATGAATTTTCCGTGACTTCAGAGCACTGAGTATCTAGGTGTTGTGTATACAGTGCTCACAGGTTTATTTCTGGTTTAAGTATGTAAACAAGAACGTGACTAGTGGTAAGAACAAGGAAAACGTATGTGAGAATTGTTCAATTTCCACCATTCCTCTGCTGTGCTTCTTAGGAGGCCTGAGTCCCTTCTGCTTCTGAGATTTTTAACAATTTGAGTACTAGAAGAACAAGTTGAATTTAGTGTAGTTATACCATGAGAAAAAATAGCCTTATCTCATGGGGGAGCAGCAGAATATTGTGCAGAGACCATTCCCCTGACATCAACTGTGTTTGGCAGATGGTGCTGTCAGTTCAGGTCTATGTTTATTCTATCATGCATGTGGTAGCATATTTTAAAATGTACAATCTCATGTATTATCTATGGGCTAAAAGCATGCAACACAAGTGGGACTATATCACAAGAGTTAAACTTCTGTAAACAACTAGCAGCGGTTGTGTAAATGCTATTTTCTTGACATAAATAACAGAAACATATGGCCAGAGACAGGAAGTGGGTGATACCTGGATAGATTGATATCCTGCTAGACAAGTGGCTATATTTATGACATGATTCTGCCTGACAGTGAAAGAGGAGGGGAGGAGAGCTAATGACTTTTTCATGAACTCTCTGACAACATACATTTGACCACTGAATAGCTTTGCTCAACAATCTGATTCTCTGCATTGTTGTTAAATATGTTCAATGAAGGTGAAGAAAATATTGGGTTCAGAAGTGGAAGGCAAAAATCCTATTTCCCATTTTCTTAGGGCAACTTATGTTGAACCAACATTGTCATTCTAATACTTTAGTACCCACGTGCTTTCCAGACACTAGTCCTTTACTGGAGAATACAAGTCCTAGGCCAGTAGGATCCTGTTGTAAGTATTCTATTCCTGTTATGGCCTGAACTTTAAAGTGAGAGGTTTAATACCACATCATCTATTTTATAATCCTGCTTTCTTCCCATTTCCTGATAAAAATCCTGACTGCAATAAGTTTAAACCCTTCAGCATACAATTTTCAGCATACAAAAAATACACTACAACATTCTCATATTTGAATGTAACTCATTGAGCATCAGAGTATCACAGGAAAACACGACTTCATACATTTTCAGGTTCTGCCCTTTACTACCTGTGACTCCTCCACAACACAAAAGAACAGAGAAGTGTAACGTTTCTTGTGTCTGAGCTATTGTGTTTTCAGAATTACTCAGTTTACAAAGACACACAACACTTTCTGACAACTGGATGAGATTTCTTCCATCCAGTTATACATATGGGCCAAACTAGGTTTTCTGGCACTTCTGCGTCATGGCTCTTCACTCTAATTCTGCCCTCGGTAATAAAAAATCTGTTGTCTTCCTTTCAGCGTGGCTCCATGTCTACAGTATAACATAACTCCCTGAAGTGTGTGCTTATTTGCTTTTAAATGATGCTCATGATGTACTAGACTCCTCTAGATTACTCTTTCAGTTGTAATGGATCTGCAAGGACAAGTTAGGGGCAGATGAAATTTGAATTTTGTGATTAAAGCTGGTAGATTATTCTCCAGTAAATGTAAGAATGACTCTTGTAGACAGGTGTTTGAATATTGCCTTTTCAGTCTCACATCTAGCTAAAACAGAAATATAATAAAGGAGAACAGATATATACAAAGAAAAGTCTAGTTGTGGTGAGGAAGTTAGCAGGATTGGTTCCTAAACAAGATGCAGAAACTATCTTCAGGAATAAATATGCTTTTGCAAAGCAATTCGAACAAAAGTCTGCTTCCAGGGTTCACATTGAACTTCCAGAACGTTAAATCCTGGTGTCCTGGAGCCAAATCCTAGAACCTTTAAGGTAAACTATTTTAAAATGAAGCAAAAGAAGGTTCAGCATGCCTGATGTTCAAACCACCCTTTTCATCCGATTCAGAATATTATGACCATCTGGAATATGCAATCATCTTTTCCTGTGTTTCTGTGCCTGGGTCTGATGAGCTCTGTCTCACAAGGGACCCCAGAGGGAAGCATTGGGTCTGATGAGCTCTGTCTCACAAGGGACCCCAGAGGGAAGCATTCCTGTTCTTTACAGTACCCTGGTTGTTAAAATACAGACTCACTATGTGGGAGGCCAAAGCTCAAATTCCTACTTTGCTTCAGCAGGCCTCAGTTCACATTTCCTATGCTTCTGTGAAGTGCCTCATCAACACCAAATAGCGTATTCCAGGGAGTCTGTGTGTTTGTCATATCCTCCTATTGCCTGTGTTCCACTATGCTCAACATCACTAAATATCCACTGGTGCAGGAAACTCAACATCCAATAGTTTAGTATCCCTACAAGCACTAACCTATGTTTTTAGCTACATTGCAATACATATTTAATTACTTACATAAAATGTAACTATCACGAAAACACTTTTAGCCAATCCTCACCATCGCCTGCTGGATCCTGACAATCAGCTGAAACAGGGGAAAGTAAAGAATTGACTGACTGTTAACCCTAAGAGTTGAGGCAAGTATCCTATGTTTACATGCAGTATTTCCAAAGGGCCATTGGCCAGGTCTTTGACCCAGTAAGACTCTTATTTTCTGTGTACTCTTAATGTGGCTTTTGGGAAGCAGAACAAAAAGAAACTGCACAGACTTTCCTGACAGCAAGTGAAAATCTACCACAAATTGCAGGGGGACCCCTAGGCGAGGCACACAATAGGTTCTCTGTTATGTCAACCCTTAAAATCTAGACCCTAAAAGCTAAGAATTAGATTTGTTCCTCAATTATAATTTCAGCACTGAGACATTTTTGCTAAACACCTTCTACCTTGTATCAAACTACAATTAATAAAATGACATATAGAACTATGGTTAGCACATAATCACTTAGTCACCACCTGCTTATAACTGGTCATGATTTCAACATCTGAGCTAGAGTTGATGCCTGAAATATGTTGTGTGAATCAAGAATATTTACATCAACATTAATAATCATATTCTTGGCATGTCAAGCTGCATGTAAATGCAGGGGGAAAAACGAAGAAAAAGCCTCTTTCCCCACAGAGTTCCTCATTATCTGCTTCAATGGGAACATTTAATCATTTCTAAGACATTGGGGAAAACCAGCAGTGGCACAGATACTTTTCCTGAGTTTGTGCTGTTATAGGATAGTTGTAAACAGAAAGAATCACTCATGTAGTGTAGTGTCCAAGAACTGAGCAAAGCACCTGCATGGGGAAGTGTTGGCAAATTCAACTTGTGTGTCATCCCCTGATACGTTCAGAGAGGCCCCTTGAGTGCTTTCTAGAACACAAAAAAAAGAGGAAACATATGCTCATGCAGAGCTTGAAACTGGAGGGGAATGTGCAGCAGTCTATTAAATGCATTAAGGGTGATTTGCTGATTTCTTTCTGTCGCTAATTTCTCTGCACCTTGGATCCTTTCACTGTATGTCTGACTGCATGGATTGATCTAGTGAATAACAGAAGGAATATTCATTATATGTGAGAAAATTATGTTGTTTGTGAGGATTCTTTTAAAATTTAAATTCTTTTTGAGGGCTGTTGGCATAAAAGAAAATGTCTTCATAGTTCTTCAGATAGATGGTATTTTGTCCTCCTAGTTTGATTTCTCAGAGAAATATTAGATAATACTCACAAAATTTTTCTCGAGAACTGATCGCATTCAACCATTGTGTATAGATCTGGAAAAAGGTTCAGTTTCCACCAATGACATATTAGCCAACAGTGGCACTTAGTTTGGCACTACTGTAAATCAGTTGAAAACTGACCCTAAAATAAAACTGAGAGTATTTCAACTTGAACTCAATCTTCTCAATATTTTTTTTAAAAAAAGTGTGGAACCTCTAAAAAGTCTGCCAGCATTCTTCTAAAGACTAGCTTTACTTTTTTCCCACATCATTTTGCAAAGCGCAATATATCAGTCAAGTCATCTATGCTGTAAGACCTGGGGAGCATGTAAAGGTCAGTCAGTTTTAAGACTTATTTGTTTCTGCCTTATGCTGGGTGGGACAGGGGCACGTGGCTCTCATGGCAGCTCACTTTTTGTTCCTCACCCTTAACTTCATTTGTTCCTCACCCATAACTTCATTTGTTCCTCACCAATAACTTCATTTGTTCCTCAAAAATAACAATACCCTGAGCTATTACAAGTCAGAGGCAGCTTGGTGAAGGTATATTTATCTAAGAGGCAGAAGAAAGTCTTGTTTTGTGTGGGGAAGTATTAGAGCTACACCAGCTATCTGCCAGACGTTACCTGTGTGGACCCATTCCATCTCTTTCCTGTTAGCAGACCTGGCATAAAAAAAAGCTGCAGTGAGTCAATGAATCAGCCAAATAATCAAGGTGTAGGAAACCTGCTGGCTGCAGCACAATCTTCCTTGAGATGTGTGAACTTTGGTGAAATTCAGGCGTATGTGGAAACCACCTGTACAAACTGTAGAGGTTTGAACATGATGCATTTCCACAGACATATTGACTAATACAATGTTTACTGTCTCTTTACATTGCATAAGTAGAAACATCTTGATATGTCAATATTCTACACAGAAACAAACAACAGGAAAGAAAAAAGAAATAAAAAGAAATATAAAAATTTAGAGCAACTTTGCTTAAATTTGTATGTACAGAATTTGAAAATATAGGGTTTTATTATATTTTTGCATTAGTTTTTATGATAATTTTCTTTCATTCTTATTTTGTTTTCAAGTATGTATCAGACTATTTCACTTTCTTTGAAATGTAAGATGTGAATATATCTTAATCTTAAGTATATCACAAAACCCAGTCTCTTTCATGACATTTAAAAATCCTCTGGAGTCGAAAACAGAGTACTTTAGAGCCATTAGCAGAAAACTGCTTAACTACAAATGGCCTGGTTGGTATATAAAATGCTTAATGTTAAAGCTGTTCCCAAGGTAAACATTCTGTAGTGGCTTTACAAATAGTGCATAGTAAAAAAATAATGGGATCTGTAATTGTTCAGTCATCTGCACAATATAAAAGTTAAGTATCTTAACCATGTACAAAATGCATTCGGGCCCTGTAATGTTAAATCTGGTATCTCTTGCACTTTGTGCCTGTTGTTATAAAACAAGGAGAAAACAAGCTGTCTATAGAGAATCTTATGCAGTGCTTTCCCATATGTCAGTCTCTAGGACAAGGCAATATTAATGTACGAGTGGTCAGCTCCTTTCATATACTACTAATGTACTGGAAAGTCTTCCGCACTCAGTGCTTTCCTTCATGTCTCAGGACATCTCGTGGTAGAGCACTTCCCCAAGTAGAACAATATGGCCTTCTCTTAGAAAAGCCCTCTGGGCTGATCATTGTCAGGTTATGTTATGTTTTAACAGTAGGCACTTCAATGCTAGTTTTGTGCAAAGTTGTAGCAGGAACAAGAGGTCTAAATAAACAGAAGGGCCACTAGAGCCCTTTCATTTATCATCTTAACCTGACAGAAACCCCTATCCAGTAGCTTTGCTGAATTTTACACATTTCTTTTAAAACGTCTGTTTTTTAGAAGTAGACACCCTTATTCTTGGTCTTCTGCATAAGCATTTTCTTCCTTACTGTTTAGATAAGTTAGTTTGAGAAATTTGAAGAAAAATGTAAAATCAGAGGTTACTGCCTGAAAGATTGTAACATAACATAAACAAATATTGTTAAAAAAAATGGTGTGAATACTTACATAGCATCTTTTATCCAAATATGCTATGAAGGCATGAATTAATTAGTGCTCACATCATGACACCTTTGTGAATTAGTTAAGTATTATTATAACAAACATTCACAGGAGGAAACAGATATCAAGAGAATTTAAGTGTTGCCTAGGTAACACAGGGAACTGCAAAGGTGGGATTTAAGACCAGTTTTTTTCCCAGTGTTCATTAAAAACATTTCTTCTTTAATAACTGAAAGCATACTGTCAGTCCATCTTAAACAACCGATTGTTGACAGGCACAGTTGTGATAAACATTCAACTTTTATTAAACACATGGTTAGGAAATGCTCCTTGAGCACTAATTCTCACTAAAAATCTGTTCAGGTAACTAAGAGCTCACTGAAAAGTTAGTCACAGAATTTTCCCACTGTCTCTTTGCCAGTAACAATGGAAATACAGTTTGGAAAGATATTTTTTACAGTTTCAGATTAGGTTCACTGCTTTTCGTCATGCAGCTGAAGCCAAGTATTATTTCAGTATTCATCATTCAGTATTCAGTATTTCTGTATTTTGAATGAACTTTCCTCATGTGATCATAAAGGGACTTGTTTCCCAGCACTGAGATGAGAAAGACATATCCCCAAGAAGTACTGGCAATATGTTAAAAGAAATGCAAAATATTTTACGTGGAAAAAGAACATGAAGTCAAAACTCTGTTGCAGTGATTTATTTAGAAGAACTACTTGGACCAAACACAGGAGGTCTTTCTCTCTGATGGCAATGGGATATATTTTGCTCACTTTTAGAAAGAGATTGCTTTGGGTGGGTGATGATTCTAATAAAGGGTGAGGGAAAATTTATGACTCTGAAAGGAAGATTAGTAGCATGGGAGATTTTGTATTTGGGGTATGAAAATATGCTGCATTTGTTGGGAGTAATGCTGTTTTGATGGAAAAATGATTAATTTCCTGAGAGTTACAAGGCACATCTTTACTTCAGAGAAGGATGGTGATGGGGAATGTTAAATACTTCAGTGTATTCATGAGAATTATGTGAGATTTGAGCAAGTGTTGAATCTGTGAGATTAATGGGGAATTGGTGGCACAAGGGAAGTATTAAACGCATGTAGTCATGGGGTTGGGACCTGGGAGATTCAGAAAGATTGGATTGGGAGGCACCACTTGGGTCATTGAGTCCATTCGTTCACAATCTCAGCTAACTATGTGATAGATGTTTATTTTAGATTTATCCACAAAACATCTATTCTGCTTTCTGCCACCTACCACATTTCCCAGGACCCACGGAAAATTAAGATCTTCAGTAAAAGTCACAAGTACAGTATGCCACAGAAAGGACACAGAAGAGGTTATGGTCACCTCCAATAGCTAAATCCCTGCATTATCTGGGAAGCAATTAAATAAAACTCTCATGTGAGCCTAGAAAGCAAGTACCATGCTCCACAATGCAAAAATGTATCAAATTTCAAGTAAGGGAAATCTTTCCTTCTAAAACCAAACCATGTAAACAAGAAAACGACACTAGTACGGCACTGAACATTAATTGCAGTAGAATAACAGTGGAAGCATCTGACTATCCTTCCCATGTCTTTTCTCTAATTATGGCAAATTTCCAACACTTCATGGAAAAGAGATCCTTCCTTCCTAAAAAAAAACCCTTGTTTATCAAGATATGAAAATATTCCTTCCGTGTTTCCAGAGGTGATGATCAGGGGTGCAAAGCACATGATTAATGCAGTCTATATGCAGTGTAAATAGACAGCATTCAGTCTCATTTCAACCCCCTTGGTATATTGGATACCTAATAATTCATATTGCAAGCCTGATCTCTTTTTTTCTAGAACTCCCATTGTGATTTTAAAAATCTTTCCTTCTTATCACCATCTTACACTTAAGTTCCTGCTCCACTGCCCTATTTGGAAACTAGAAGTTCACTTCTTGGATGGTTAAAGACCATCTAGTTAGCAAGCTAAATGTATTTATGACCAATTTATTATAATTTCCTTTATGCTGATTTAATACTTTTACTCAAAAACTCTTCTTCCTCTTGAGTATTTAACCCTGACTGCATTTCTGAATTATTATATTCCCTCTAAACCTTTTAATAATATTAAAGAAGCTAGATCTTTTTAATCTGTCTTCATATAACAGCTACTGCACGTTCCTAATAAATCTTTTCTTCATTTAGTTCTGTATTTCCTGAATACAGAAAATTAGTCCTGCATATAATATTCCTAATGAAGTTTTATGAATGTCTTCCCTGTTGGTACTAGTAATCCTGGCCCATGATGAAATAACCTGGTCTAGTGTATCCTGGGAGCTTGCCATTCTTTTTCACAACTGCATCTCACTAGTTGCATCCCTACATACACCCAGGTTTTCCTCCATTTCATTAATTCCAATTAATAAGAATCCAGTCCCCAAACTTCTCGTTGTCTGGACCCAGGCACACCACATTTTGTTCTATGATAATAACTTCCATCCTATTTCCATCACTGATCAACTAAGCTATCAATAACTTATACTGTTCTAAAAAATCATAGTTGCCCCCCAAAATCATAATAGCCCTCTGTGAGCAGGAAAGATAGGTGAGCCTTGCAGCATGCAGTGGATATTTTATTTGTACTGTAGTTTCTAAAAGCACTAATGAGTACACAACACTTGTGCATGAAGTGTACTACTACGATAAAATGCTGTTTCAGCTTTCAGTCAAATACGGTTTGAGCGACAGTAGTGTGTAAATCCAAACAGATGAGGTGAATAAAAGATAATAGTGAGAAAATTTTGATTGACAGCTGCACCTCAGTGACTACTACTACTCTTCCAAAGGATTTTGAGCACAGATTCTGTGGTTGGGATTTGGAAGCCAGCAGGGGATCATTTATAAGTTTTAGTCTTTTTGATCCCTGACCCAGTGGGCAAGGAAAGACTTGTCAGGAAAAACACTGTGTTTGGGGGAGCAGCTAAGTACAAGATGCTTAGTACCAGTTAGTCTGATCTAAATATTGTTTTAGGATTTCAGCTGACCAAGATGTTGTCCTATTCATGCTGTTTAATGTGCAATAGGATTAAAGGCATGCATAATCTGAGCATGTATGAAACCCTCGAGACCCAGTTGAATGGCATGCTGAGGCTTTTGGCTCAGATCCTGCCCAAGAGGTATTAATTTGAGTATGAATCAAATGAGTCTGGTAACTGATGCAGTTGTGCTAGTTACATCTGATGTGAAATTTAAAGTCTCTCAGCTCTAATAAAGCATGTTGTCTAACCTGTGAGATTGCATTAAGAAGGGCAGAGTAATGGTATTTAATGTCTAGAAGGTCTGGAGCTCTGTGGAGCGGAGATGATTTCAAGTTTGCCAACCTTTCCACCCTTCCCTCCGTGCTCCCATCCCACAGACAACTAACAGTCTCCCAAGTCTCTCCTCTACTTGGTCTCCTTAGGAAGATTCTGGTAATATATCAAATCAAACACAGAGGATTCAACAGGAATAATAAATAATTATGAGCCAGATTGAAATGTCCTTTGCTCATAGTGGTTGCCAGGACTACTAACAAGGGAAATTACTTATGAATGCAAGTGATGGATTTCTAATGTATTGGTGTACACATAAGACGGGATTAAATTGGAGTGCTCGGGCTGAGTTCCTCTTTCACTCTTTCATGTGACATTTAACCTCAATGGTACATGGGCACTAACTTGTGTGAAGGGAGATGACGGCACTGGTAATCAGGTCTGGTAGACAGTAGACAAGAAAAGAGGTGACTGCAAGCTGGTGCAAGGCGAGTGGTTAATGAAAACAAGATGCCACCAATGGAAACAGTGTGTGAGACAAAGAAACAAGTAAAACTTTCCGTATGTCTTTTTTGTCCAATATTGAATCCAGAGTTTTCAGAAAGAAGATAGCTGGAATGCTTTACCAAGGTCAGGGGAGTTCTACTCTTAACTGGTTTCATCCTCTTCTTTCTCTGAGATGGCAGCACTCATGCACATAGTGTAGGACCTTCCTGAATTCTTATTTTGTGTAGAATAATTTCAGCTCAAAAGATAGTTCAGAATTTTATTTAAATGATGAACACCTCTAGCTATGAAATACACTATACCATGTATCTGGGGCGAACACAATCATCGTTAGGAACAGAATCAAGAGTTTTTAAATGGATGCCATGAATATACTTTGTGCTTGCTTGCTTGCTTTCCTTCCTTATTTTTTTTTTTTCTTTTTCTTTTTCTCTCGCTTCTGTATAGAATTAACATTTCAGGTATATAAAAGAAAATTCTGTAATCAAAATATACATTACATTTGAGGTAAGATCATTATTTAAAGTAACTAGCAGACAACATTCTAATATACGGTAAAACCTAAAAAATGTTCAATTACACTTTTTTAAAATTAAATGATTTTGTGGTTACTCATAATCCAACACAAGATAATAGAGTTTTAAAAATTGTTTTATAGGGTAATAGTAAATAAGTACAAATAGTTGATATGCATTTAAAACCTGATCCTGGTAAGCTTCAAAAATCCATTAAAGAGAGATTTTGAAATTTGTTAGTAATAATTAAAACAGCACTATCTGTATCAGCTTGATATCCTAAATCAGATACAAATAGTTCATTCTGTAGAGTCATAATCAAGCAGGTTGATGATTACAACTTTTCTTTCAAAAATAAAATTCCTTTCAACTCTGAATACAGAGTCAGACAACAGCTGCATAGGAAACCAGTTTGAGTCTTAAATGGAATCCAAACTTGATCAGCGCACAAGTCCCACTGATACTTTACCTTTATTTAAAGGAAGTTTTAGTGAAAATTTGAAGTGAACTACATCTAGAAAATAGGGAATGTTTTTTGTATTCCAGCAATCATTTTGACACAACTACAGATGGGGAAATTTTGTTACTCGTGACAAGGACATGAAAATAATGTTTCAGGTGGGCATTTTCTATACTTAAGAGGAAATTACATGAAACAACAATTTGATTGTATGAGGCAATTTGGTTAAACTGCTAAAATTCTGGGTGTTGTCTCTACTAAAAAGTAGGTACATATGTTGAAAATAAGTTAGGCATCAAATTAGAAAGACATATAAAAGCATACATGAAATTATTTAAGTTAATCAAAGGTAAGAAAGCAGAGACATTAGTAGATTTACACTAGATAATGAACAGCATAATGAAGAATTACTTTGAGGTAAGTAAAATGCCTTCTTTGTATTAATCCTAATACTGGAAGATAGAAACTATGCCCTGCTGCACTTTTTATGCTAAGACTTGCACTTCTATAATTTTACACTATTAGCATTGCCTTCAAGGTGTAATATTTCTTTGAAAGAAATGGACCTCACACCTGATTCTACTTACCTCAGTGCATGTTAGAGGAAGATTTGATGGAAACATTTGTTGAATACCACTAGCTAGGCAACTTTTCTAAGCCCTTAGTCTTTAAGAAAGTGGTAATACAGCATTAAGGGACAATACAGTCTAGACCTTTGTGATTAAAAAAAAAAAAGAAAGAAAGAAAGAAAAGAAAAGAAAAGAAAAGAAAAAGAAAACAGCAGAAAAAAACCTGCTAGCAACCAGGAAGAGTATTTACACTAATGCATGTAGAAAAAAGTTCTCAGGAAAGCCAAAGGAGCTCCAGAAAAAGAGGAATTGTGGGCAAAGAGAGAATACATGTAAAACTCTAAAGTAATTTTTAAATCAAACCATTAAGTGACTGGACTTGAATATTCTTGTTACATTAGTTCTTCTTAGACTGAAAGAATATTCCTTCATTTCTCTCAAAAGAGAACAAGTTTGTGACAAGAGCTCTCTCTCACAGGTGGAAATTCATTCCCGTTACATTAAAAAGTGATACCCTCCCAGCAAATTTAAGCTCAGCACACTTGCTTTTAATCAGCAATGAATGTAATAAATATATTAATAGCAGTCCTATTATCTGGATGATGACATTTTTAAAAGAGGTAGCCTTGTCCATCCCAGTGGAAGACTATATGAGTTCAGCAATGCTCAAGAGGGGCTTCCAAAACACAGATATCCTAAGTACAGTGCCGTTCTGCTGTCTTCCCTCAGATAACCTCTACAGAGGAACAGCTTGAGGTATCAGGCTCAAGTATCACATTATGTTTCTTATCAGCTGCTTCAGCTGGCTCCTCACTCTACATGTGGGTGTTCAGGATTACTTGCTGATCAGCCCATGCCCTTTAGAGTGATATTAGGTATATTGGGTTTTAATTGTTGTCTGAGGGACAGTCACTAAGAGTTAGGTGCTGCTTTGATTAATTTGTAGGTGCTTAACATTATTCACTGGATCTAATTTATGGCAACACTTAACAATTATCATTCCTGAATCCTCCTGTGGATTTACCCTTTAGTATAGGATGTGCAAAGCAGCCAAAAGCAAATAAAAATGGGACCCAAAAAGCAATGTGATACTCTGTTTCCACAAAACCTCTGTCAAAACATTGCCCAAAGTAGGATGTGAAATGAGAGGTAAGAGTGGAAAAGATTTTATTAGCAACATGCTGTATTAGCAACAATCCCTAACTTGTCTTTGTGGAAAGACCCTCTGTAATGAGAACATTGAAAAAGAAAAGAAATTGTCACTATGACATCAAAGTAATTAAAACCATTTCACTTATTACTGACTATTTGCTTAGGAAAATTATTCATTTTATCAGAAACAGAATAACCACAATTTAATAATTGCATTCTGTGCAAAGAGAGACTCATAGACACAATAATATCATCCTATTTAAATGAATAATAGGGGCATGTGTGCATAACTGACATCATTATTCTTTTACTTTATAAAACATATACAAAGAGATAGGTGCCTGGCATTCCAAATACTGTGTAGTTAAATTACAAACGCTGTTATCAGCTGAAACTATTAACTAATCCCATGAGAAAGCCTCAGCATAAATCCAAACACTACTGCACCAGCTCTGTACCTCGGTACAACTGCTCAAATCCCCTCTCACAAACCCCACCTAAATAAATAGGCTAGCCCTGCAGCAGTGTGTCTCTGGAAGGAAAATGGGCTAAGGACCACAACAGGAGAATGCTCTGCAATAGCAGAGATTCCCTCTGTTTTACTACAGCCCTTCCTATTTTACATTCAGATGACCTCAGTTTTCTAACAGCTCTATGAATTGTCACTTGACCAAGATAGCATAGAAAAAAAAAGGATTTCTGATGGAAAAATATCCTTTTCCTTACCCATTTAAAGAACCAGCTATAATTTCCATCTAGAAAAGATGAAGCACTCCTTGCAAACAAGTGGACAAGCATTTAGGGTACCTTGATTCAAAACTATACTTAGGAAGCTATCTTCTCCCTGTTAGTCTTGCTTCCACTCTTACATAGGTTATAACCTCAACTAAAACTTGGTGCTTTAATGCAACAGAGTTATGGATGAGTGTAGCATCTGCATGGATACAGAACAAATGTAGTCCATTCTCTGGATTTTGCTCTTTTTTTATATACATCCCACTCTCCTCCCTGTGGATAGAAGAAATTTGTCAGACTTGAGGTATTCCTTTTCCATTATAAAGTGCTTCAAAACACTGCTTTTTGAAAATGTCCTATTGTCTGGAATGTCACAAGTGTAAAAACCTGTGATGGGTATCTAAATATCAACTTTGGAATAGATCTGCAGGTAGATGAAACACTTACCATCAAGTGATAATTAAAAGATTATTTCCTGTATTCTTATGGAATGCCTCAACATGAGCATCACTGATACTGATAAAGTCTGAAATCATTATAAAGTCAATGTAGGAATACATATTTCAAAAAAAAGTATATGTTTTTGTGTGCACATGTAAAATAAACATGTTTATGTCACATTAGGTATATTAAATTCTGAAATACACTCTGCAGCTGTTTTGTAGTAATACATACATACAGTTTTGTAGTAATACATAATAAACTATGGTAAGGAAAGAAACTAGATGTATAGCTTTAATTTTGGGGAGGTCTGTTTAATCCCTGTTCATATTTTTCCTCTTCAAAACTATCTCACAATAACTTGTAAATCAACTTTTCTTCATCGGAAAGTACTTCAGATGCCCTCCTCCAACTATTCCATGGTTGAACTTAAAATAAAAAAAAAATCCTTGAATGTTAAGCACTATTTTTTAAAGCCAACAGCTACCCTAAGTTACTTTAAAACTTCCATTACATTCTGTATTATTTTTCTTCTCCTTTACTTCTGTGAAAACATACTTGCTTTGCTATCCTGAAATATCTAGTGTTGTTCATAGTCGTTTAAATAATACTCATAATGAAAAAAAAACCCAAACCAAAACAAAACAAAACCTTTATCTTTGTATTTAATTATTCCATATTGAGGTATTGTGTTTACATTAATTTTTATCATAAAGTTGAAATAATTATATTACCAACAAATCTACTAATGTAGCCATATGGATACATGGTACAGACTTGTGAACAAATACTAAAGGCCAGACCTTAGTAAATTAAATACTATCACATTTCAAAACACTGTTTTCCTGGTATAATGTGACTTGATATTTTAACCACAGACAAATATTTTATACACTACAGAAACCATCAGCATGCTTTGTGTAGGCATACCATCTCCAAAAATGTCTATAGCACATAACATGATGTTCTGTCTCACAGAAAAAGTTTAGACTAGTATGATTCCAGTGAAGCTAAAGTCAAAATAACTTATACTGGAGGAAGCAGGATTAACTTTTACTATAGTTTCAAACAATAGTTCATTTTCTCTACTACCTTACTTTCCATTCATTAATTACATTACAGATTAAAACAATCAGTAGGGAAAAAAATCCCATACAGTGTATTATTTTACTTTGTTTCCATTTCTTATTTTAGCCTATAACTTTAGATATAATTAGTTATATTAAAGCTCTGAAGAATAAGGCTGCCATTAACAGTGGTTTAGCAAATGCTTTCGAATTTTAGTCTTACACTACATAATTATACTTACATGAAATATAATTAATGAGGAAAATGTCTCAGATGTGTGGGCTAGGAAGGCAAATATAACTATCCTTTATTGTGCCTTCAAGGTTAGAATTATTATAGCACTTATAATTTTATTATAATTACCCATAATGAGACTCCACATGCATGATACAATCTACATGCTTTTGACATTAGAAGTTTTCAAAATGCCTCATTAAGTATTTTGCTCTATATTTATGTGGTTTTCCTCCACCTCCCATTTTTGGTGGCCATCTATTCCATGTAAAAGCATACAAACTTATTTAAAAAATACTACCATTAAAGATCATAAAATGATTACAATGAATAGATATTAAGATGTCACAGCTGTATAACCTATTCCTTTTATGTACTCCCATGCTGAATTGTTTTATGACCTATCATAAACCTATTAAACTACTGGTAATAAAGGATTGTAATTAGTGATAAAACCTTGTTGCTTAGTGAGCCAAGACAGTCATCCTTACTTTGGATTTTATGGAAAGTAATCAAGATGAAACCTTCAGCAATGTCAAATAACACCTTCAGAGAAGGCGGCTGCACTTTTGCTATAGATTGCCAATATTTAAGCTTTTCTGTAGTTCACCTGTGCTATATTTTGCAGGCTGAGCTTGATTAACTCTGTTCCCCTCCATCGTTTTTCCTACTCCCCATGAACTTGCACAGAAGAATAAGAAATATAGGATAAATGAAGCCAAATAAGCCTGGAACACAGTTTGACTTCAGTGGTTTTCCATTTAGCTATTGTATTACGCATGTAGAATGCTGTCCACAACTTGTTTCTTGGCAGGATTCAACAAGGGCTATAGCAAAGCAGAAATCCTTAGAAGTGAGCTCTGGCTGAAATGGGGAAATCTAGTTAAGAAAAAAAGCATGCAAGGCGCTGAACAAAATGTGTGACCTTTTCAGCTATCAAATCAAATTAACTTTTTTCCCAGTCATACTGGGCTGAATGCAAACACTGCTTCCAGAGGCACAAAACCCACTGCTTTAATCTGCACTGTATCATCAAGTCCCTCTTAACATTTGTGTGTTGGCCTTCTAGAATACATTAATTTTGCCAGTGTGCTCAGTTGATTGGTTCTTGATGTATCCTGGTGAAAGCTGACATTTTCACTTTCCTTAATGTAAATTTTCTGTAGCTTAACCTCAAAATTCTGGGTGGAGTAATTTTCTCAGGATACAATAAAATGCCATTTACCATTTTGGCACGGAAAGGAGGCAAACACTATACGGATGCGACTTGGTGCGGGGAGAATATAATGCTGGAGATTAAACTCACAAATCTGTATTCCTGTCTCCACCGCACAGCTACAGTATCTTGCACCTTTTGAGAACTGGAAAGGAGGGGGGAGAGGAAGAAGTCAAACAATATTCACTTTGTCTTTATAGCGCTATATTTCACTCTGCAGTAAACTGCAAAGACAGAGCTCTAAGCACCAAACAATTAACCCTCCACTAATTCCCCTTCTATCCTACAAAATAAAGAATACATCAAAGACAGAAGAACAGGTATCTTCTCTCCCATTCTTCACAACATGGATTTATTTGTTCTAACTGGACTTTTAAACCTATTGTGGCTGGCTTTTCACAGCGCTGAATTGAGCAATAGGGAAACTATAGTAACCAATAATCTGTTTCACTTCAATGGAAACTATGTATCTTAGTGGATAACAAAGCCTGGGATAAACACTAAAAACCTCTGACAGGGTTTGGAGGGGGAGACTATGGTGTCTCAAGCACGGGGTCACGTTTTAGCCAGCCTTCACCTATAGGCAACAATTATTACAGCATTCCTCATTTGTTCTTCACTAAGCAAATTCTTCAAAGGTACTTAATGGATACTGTCATGTCCATTAAAATTCACAGTATCCTGTGCAATTAATTCAGCCATATGCAGAGGTGTGTGCATGCTAATCGCTTTTAATCGCATATACATTAAGATTATATGTACTAGGCTCCTTTTGGAGGGATGCCCCTTCAAGGAAAGCTAGCAAAACTTTAGTAATATTTGTAACTGAGTCAACACAACATACCTCTCCTTTATTCTTATAAAGATTCTAAGTCTCTCATTTCAAAGATAGCAGGGGGAAAATGTATTTGGTATTCCCCATGCCATTATAAATTGGAATTAAAACAAACCCGATATCCACTTAGATGTCAATACAACTAAATTGTATGTTACCGAAGATCTACATGAAATCAAGAGCACCAAAAGCTGATCACTTTTGCAAGTAAATCAAAAAGGCTGCTCCTCTATTTTATTTTTTATCTTAAATGTATCCAGAGTTTTATGGCTAAATACAAAAGCACTAGCAGTTGGTCATGCTTTAAGCTACTAGAAGAAAGTTAAGCTTCCACGTTGGCTAGCCGAGATATCAGCTATAAGCTGACAAGTAATTAAACCAGCATATCTATAACAACTGTCATCTCTTATTTCTGTGCAACTTGGATGTAAACCAAAGGCAAGAAAGCCAAAAAAAGACTTCACATTACTGGGCAACTGCTGAGCATCTCCTGCTGAACAGTTTAGCAGACCTGGGCATTTAGAGGATTGTAGCAGAGATCAAAAGGGTCAGAGATCCCTTTACCAATTAACAGCAGGGAGAAGAACATCAAATAAGGTGTAAATTTTAGCTCTGCAGTTTTGAGTAAGCCAAGCATGAAATGCATTCTAATACTCTTGAGTAGCTGCAGCTTTGAGCCATCAGTGATGTCACTGGTGCACTAAAGGAAGCTTAATCGCACTTAGAGTGGCATGTAGCAATCCCGCTCAGCTAGGTGCTAAAGCCTGCTGCTTCTTGTCTCTTTTGATAACACATGGGAATTGCTAGCCCCGACGTGGCTGACGAGAACAGAAAACACTCCACAAAAAGCAGGCTTTCTTTGGGGTCTTACGCTTTTATTGATCCCGATCTTAAAGAGATAGTGACAGAGTGTTTGTTTTCTCCCCTTAATTGTTTCAAATAAAGAAGGAAATAATTAATAAGGCCCAGTGTAAGTAATCAGCCTTTTGGGGCTTGAAGAGCTGTTTAATCCAACTTTATGCAAATCATTGTGGGGGGAAAGCTGTTCCTATAGACATTGCTCTTTCTTCTCTTTCTTTTCCCTCCACGCACACACACACACCCACACCCCTTTTAAGTATGACAAAAGAATGCCATTGAGCCTTTTTGTGCATACCCTTGACCAGTATATAGTGCCCAGAATATGCAATCTGACATGATAGTGCTGGGAAATGCAGGGCAGGCCAAGGGGTGTGCTGAACCAGAGTGAGGGGCTCCTTTTGCACACAGCTGTGCATGGGCAGGGGCTTCGGGTGGGCTGCGGTGGCCTCCTGGTGCCACTGCCCGGGGAGTCACCCACCCACCCAGGCTGCCACACCAGAGGCACAGCAATGGCACCTGTGAAGGTGGAAGACGAAAACAGCAACAGCAGCAACAGCAGCAGCAGCAGTGACAAAGGAGATGAAAGGGGCTGAAAGTTCTGCTCTGGCAAAATAACAGCAAAGTGGTTTTAGGCTGAGCTAAAGGTCGGAATTAGATAAGTTGAACCCATTTTTAAAGTGGCTTTGTGTGTGGATACTTATTGTTGAACGATGTCATGCCTGTTTTTGCACAGGCAAGTTCATGAAATGGAGTTTAAACAGAAAAAGTTGGGTTTTTTTCTTTACTGTTTGTTAATTAAAATTATGTCAATAATAATTTGAATCACAATTCTTAAAGAAATAGATGTAGATATTATGTTATTCTTTTGTTTATTTCGGCTAACAAAAGATTACCATGGGGATAATTACAAATTCATGATATGGGTACATTCACAGAATACATTAGTGGCCCTGCTTCAATGAGAAAATACAGTTGCAATGTTTAAAATAGGTTAAGAAGAATTACCACAATTTAAATATGTGCTTTCATTTTACGAATCTCAACTATAATAAGTTCAAATCATGAAGGCTCTATCCCTGAGTTCTCACATTAAGGCAACTATTCTGCTCAGAAGCTCATCCCAGAACATCAAATACTTCATTTTACACAGCTAAGTATTCACAAATGCATATACCTGATTTATTTAGGAAAAATCAGTGAAATCCCCTTCCCACTTTGGTTTCAAGAGTGCAAGTACTCGGTTTTCTAAACATTATGAATACAACTAGATCTGAGAGACATCATATCCACAACAAAGAAGAGCTAGTGACCAGCTCAGATACATTGTCTTTTGAACAACAAGTCAGTGCAGACAGAAGTAAATGACAGTTAATTACAAATTACATTCTGGTTGGGGCTGTGAAGGCCTCCTGGCTTGAATAATAATCAGGCCCTCGGGCACTCACCTGCCTGCAAACGAACATACAGAGACACAGGCTGGGGTGCTATACAAGTTTCAAAACAAGCTGCTAAACACAAAAGCTTATTGGATTACAGAGATTTAGGCAAAAGCATTCAGATCTCTGGCAGCAACTCCAGTACTACGTTGAAGGGATTTCTGAAGGATGAATTGCCATTTACTGTAAATTTCTAAATACTGCTCCTGGTTTTGGTGGAAGGAAATAAGTTCTTTCTTTTCTAACTCTAGAAAAGTTATCCTATTACAAACACCCTTTAGGAAATACGATAGGAGAAAGTGTCTGTTATGAATTGGAGATCTAATCTCTTTCCAAGTTAGAGAAATTACACATACTGTTTGCATTATTTCTTTCCCATTCTTGCCATTCAACCAGTACCGTATATGTTCTAAATGTAGCCTGTGCAAACACGAACAAATCAGGAAAAATATATTACTCCTGGTGGAAGAAGTACTTTTATCCAGCATCTATGACTGTTGAAATTTGTGAGGTTTACTGATGTATGTTACTTTTTTTTAACGTTTGATTTTAATCCCATATATATGTAAAATATGACAATGTCTACATTAATTAATGTCAGTATTAGTGCACTGTAAAACCTTGGCTTTTGTAATTCACTAAAGCAATTTCTATTCATTTAGTTGAGCTAAGTGCTTATTGTTAAAGACAAAAGGCTCAACAGTTTGACATTGAGCTCATTATGTATGTTTAAAACATTCTGCAATTCAAGGCCACACCACATGCAAAAAAAGAAGCCGGTGGGTTCAGGGATTAAAATTCAGACCACACAGTTCTCTTCAATAACTTTACATTTAAATCTGATTAAAACTTCAAAACAAAGCTATTTAGATGTATCAGCATACGTGGGTGTGTAAGTATGGGAGAGTATGTATCTTTTGTGCTTTTGATATGCATACACAAGCTTTTTGTTGTTTTGTTTTTCTTGAAGTCAGGCAGCTGTCATGTAGTATCTGTAGAAAGATTTTCCTGTTTGTAGATGAACGTTATCATGGTGTTTTTGAATGAATTTCTAGTTTTAAGACAACTTAATTTAATAAATTTTTGTACTTTCTATGATTATTCGCAAAGACAATATATACAGACAACACACTATGTTTGTGTTCTGTGTGTGCATGTAGATGCACACATATAGGAATGAAAGTATAAGTAAAATTAAATCTACAGTGGGGTGGAAATTGTACTATACATTGCAGGTTAAGAGCACAGGCTGTAAAAAGGCTTGAATAATAAAAAACTTATTGCAGTTATATATATATGCCTGCATATACACACACACATATATATATATGCACACAAATATATAATTTCCTTCTCCAAGCGTGATTTTCCAGTGAATTTTTTGATTTCAGGATCAGAATTTAAGAAAAAATTGGGCTGAGCTGTCACCATGCCATTGTGCACAGAGCAGCACCCCTGTGGGCCACAAAAGCCTTATAATATCCATTACGGGAAGGACGCAGTACTCACACGCAGTATCAGAGGCCCAGCCAGGCTCTTTCACACTTGTCTGCCAGACGTGTTTGCCTGTTTGTGGATCATCTGTATCTCTTACACAACTTTAGTAAAGAGCAAGCTCAAGTCTTAATCCCACCTTCAGGCTTGCAGGGATAGGGTGGGAAAGGCATTATGAAGAAAAACTTTGTGTCAGGGAAGGTTGTGGCAGTAACTGTCATTGAATTCTCACTGACAGCAGTTTTTCAGGAAAAGAGATGCTGTGCTCAGCACTCCTTTTCTGCAGCTGAGAGTTCAGTACCCCTGTCCGAGCTGTTTATACTGTCTCTTCCCCAGCTCATCCCCTTTAAGTTTTACAGAACCAGCTGGCTGCAGCATCAAGCACTACACACAGAAGAGTTTGTGAATAGCTCAGAGCCAAGCAGCATTAGGGCCCCTGCTGAATTTTTATTGGCACCGCCCAGCTCTCGCAAAGTTACCCTCCAAACGTTCCTAATGCCCTGCCATTTTCCAGTGCTTTATTCTTTTCCAGTGTTACTACAAAGGTAGCTGTCTTTTTCCTCTTGTACCCTACAGAGAAGAATCAGGAAGTGATGCTAGCAATTCAAACTCAGCCTGTCTCTCTGATAAATCATGGGGAAGAATGAGCTCAGAAAAACATTGTGTCCCTCTTAAAGGATTTTATTTTCAGGAATGGAAAAAATCAAGTGATGCAAAATATTTAATATGCATCTGTCTGTTTTGAAAGTAATTTTCAAAAGAACATGTCTCCTATGGCCCAAAGTTACTATGTAAAATTAAAAATAGTCTTTTCCATCTTTGATTTAAGGGATATTTGTGAGAGCTACGGTTTAAAACCAGAGGGAAAAATAGCTTCACTCAACCAGAGTAAAGAAGAGGGACCACCTTATCGGCAGCAGAGTGATTTTGACTGTACTGACAATGACATGAGTAATCCATCATGTCATCGGCCCAGTGACGGATGTACCCTGCACCTCATCTCTGTATGTGTGCAGAGAGGACTATGTAGCAAGCCAGGAGGCAAGTAACACTTAACCCCTGCAAGCTTCATGTTCCTGCTGAGCTTCAGACAACCTCTGTCATGTATGAAAAGCCTAAAGAATGACAGTAAATCTATACAGACCAGCACAATCTACCATCATGACAAATACACACCACCATAGCCTTATAACACTATTAAACTGTATCATCACAGACATGTAAGACAAGGCCTGTATTATGTGCTTTGTTGAGCCACTTAAAAGGTCTTTGGAAATGCACTGAATATACCTTGTGTTTTCATTCAGTCAATAAAAGCGTATAGTTCATAAATACAAAAATAGTACCTTATTCCAGAAATGGAATTAAATAGAAGACAGCATTCAAAGGGAGTAACAAAAGTTAAATCTGGCCTCTTAAAAATGTTTCCTAAGGTGGTTTTGAATTGACAGTGATCTTAACAGAAAATTAAAGTTGTTTCCTGATCAAAGGTATGAGCTGCTTTTTCTAAAAAATTTAATTTGCATTGTCACTTCTGAATAAAATACAGACATTTAAAATTTTGAGATTCACTGTTTATTCAGTTTTGAAGTGTAATAAACATTTATACATTCCAGCAGCACCTTTGCCTTCCTCTACAATCTCCGTAGTTACAGTCTGATACTGAAATGTCCCAGGATAGTAACATTATAGAGTCATACACATGTGCTAACTGATAGTTCTCCATCATGTATATATGTTCTGGAAGTGTAACATGCCATGGAGCTACCATTCAAAATTTTCATTCACACCAGGAAAGATAATACTGGATAGCTCCTTTAAAACCAGGTTCAATGGGTACATTTCCTGAGTTTTCAAAAATGGACTTTTATAATCTCTCCTTTTCTCTTTCTGTTAACATACAACAAGCTTCTCCTGGGTAAAAAAAGGAAAATAGCTGGCTGAATAGTAATATCGTTAGTTCATGTATATGCAAAAAAAGATCTTTTCACACCTTGATGAAATTAACATAAATTTAAATACTAATGAATTGGTAAAGACCAGCAAAGAATACCAAGGACCACATTCAAACTGAGTTATATCCCTATAAAACAGATCTATTTTCTAGGGACATGTGACATGAGTGTTATATGCTTTTATTGCACAATCTGCATAATTTGCAGTCCAAAATAATTTGCAGCTGGATAAAGAAAATTGATGCTCTACTAGTGGAACATCACATCTAAAGGATATTATTTTCCTTCTTGGCTGAAATTACTGTGTACTGTTGGAAGCCAAAAATCCACAGTCAAAAAATACAAGGAAATGTGTGTTTGGAGCTATTCAGCGTTTTGTCACTGGGGAAAGCACAGTACAAATATACACAAGGCAATGGCAGTGTGCAATGCAAGACGAAGAACCATTGCATCTTTCAGTAATTCCAAGAAGTTGCCAGGAGAAGGACAACAGACATCAGGAGTGGTTTGTCTACTCTGTTCCCTCCTGGCCCCATACAATGTATGCATGAAGCAGCACAACAGGGGCCAGTGCAAAACAAATATGCATAGTGGCAGATGTCAGTGTGCACATCTAAACAATTGCTATGCCTGATACTGTGGAATTTCCACACTGTTTGTGCTTTTTAATTCATCTGCTTATTGTGTCCATGGTTTACTCCAGTTCTGTTGAGGTCAGACACAACATTCAAAGCCAAAGTTTGTCTATATTTACCCTTCTTCCCTGAATGGATCACACACTTTTTTTGTTGTTTGATTACTTTCTTCTTCAGACTACCATTCCTTTATCTTCTTATTTTGCTAGGTGTTGAGACCACTGGGGACCTGATGGCAGGATGCTTCACATCCACCCAAAATCTGTTGACTGATTTCAGTAGGTATCAAGTTAATGCGATACTTACCTTTGGCTGAGGGGTCAAAAGCTCTTGACTTTTACGCCTGTAGAAGCAGAAGCTGGTCCAGTATTGCCTTTCTCCATCAGTATTTTCTTCTACAACAATGTATCTAACACATGATCCAAAAGGAATTAGTCCAAGAGCAAAATAAGATCAGAAAGGAAAAGAAAATCTTCTATACTCTTCCAAACAACGTGACAATATATTAATTCACTGTTTATAAAAACACAAGAGTCTTGAGCAAAGCAATAAAGTCTCATTCAAATGGGATGTCCTTGGTAGGAAAATACTAGCCATTTTAAAACATGTTCCTTGCCAAAACTCAGAGTTTTCTTAACTTTTTAAACATCTTTATATATTACTTTCTTCTAGTGAGAGCCAAGATAGATAAAATGTAAGTGACACCACTAAAAACAGTATAGAGTGTTCAGTTTCAACATATATTCATTATTTACAAAAACACAATTGAAATACAGCTCTAAGTTTGTTGTCCATTGATCTCTCAGCTGTGGGCCAAAAATGATATATTTGTTTCTTTATCCCTAGTAAAAATATGGAAATGTACTACTCTTTCAAAAAATATTTTTCTGTCTTCCTGTGGATGTCACTTTATGTAGGCATGTCATCCTCAGAAGAAAACTTTCTAAATGTATTTTTTTTGCCATTATGGTATTGCCATTCACAATGGGGCACAATAAATTTACTATGTACTGGTCCAACACGTGAATTTGTGTGACATAGGCATGACTTGCTGTACAAAGGAATTTATACTCCATAAATCACAAATTACTACCTAATTCAGCAATTTTTGCACAATAGTCAGTTCCTTGTTCCCTGTGTCAGCACGCAGCACAGGCCAGGGAGTCAAGGGGCAGCGAAGACAGCCCTAGACCTGGGGATCAGGCACATCCATGGGGACAAGGGTGGCAGAGCCAAAAAATCTTTCTGAAAAGGCTAATTGTAGTGAGCAGAGCTGATGGATCTGTCTAGACAAACCTTTATTAATGCCAAGCAAAACATTCAACTTTACTTTGTCAACAAGATGAGGTGTCTCTGACCAGAAATGTTCCCACAGGGCCACAGCATGCTATATTTAAAACAAACAAACAAACAAAAAATACAACCCTTTCTCCTTAAAACTGAATATCCAACTTTGCACCAACGCCTTGTATACACCAATAGCAGCACTGTTGTGGAAAACCTAAAAATGAAAACAAAATATAATGATAAATATTGAACAGTACAATACAGAATAAAAATTACCATTAAAATCATTGGGTCTGCTTGGGGTCCAATGTTTCTTAAGGTAATTGAGGCTGTCATCTGTAACGTGTGAGCTATGTGTGAACACAAACATGTTTTATCCATGTGAACTACAGCGTTTAGAAACTTATATTTTTAAATTCTCAAAAGGATATAAAGCCCACATGCTTAAAAACAAGATCCTGAAGATAGGTCCCTACATGCTAATTTTTCTGTTTCTCAGCATCAGAATGGCTTAGCAAGCATACTTACTTATTAATATTGAGTTCACCAGAAAACATCAGTATTGCAAGACTGAGAAAATCAACCCACAACTTTCCCAGGATCATTGAGATGGCATAGGTAATTCCTAACCTACAAGAAACTCGATAGGTGAGCAGTTTGAGATGCAACTTCAATTGCATCTCAGACTAAGATGAGATCTGGCAATCTCCTGAGATCTGCTCCCAGCCAGGAAAAAAACAGAAGCTTCAAGATTGCTCCAAAGCACATTAACAACCTGTGCAAGCGTAGAAGGAAATATTTCCTGCATATTTACAGCTATGCTAAAATTTTTCAAATTACCCTCATTTGGGTGCTCTTGGGGGTCCTATCAGCCTAGTCTTGGATACTGGATAAAAGACAGAATTTAAGCTTCACAAATAATACCTAAAAGTAAGGAAATTACTTGTATTTATTGGTTTCACTAAGTTCCATAAACAATATAGACTAAAAAATGTATCCTTAACAAACAGGGAATTTACCAGTGTGTCAATTTAAAGATTCAACAAGCCCCCCTCCTCCTAGAAGGAAATTTCATGGTTCCAGAAGCCATGCTGGGGGGTGACACAGCCACCACAGCAGTCCTGCAAAGTTGTCAGCTGAAGACCACAACACAAAAAACATTTCAGAACAGGTGAAGTGCAATAGCTGTTCTAGTTTCAGCTAAGCAGAGCCAAGAAGTTTCTGTCCTCAGTCTGTCCCCAGCTGCTTGTCATTGCTCCCCATTTTAGGAGTACTGCCCTCTCAGATTTGCAGGCGTAAGAGCACTTGTAGTTACTCCCTAACTTGTTACCTGGATGATAACATTTAGACTGCCCGATTGCAGCTTCAATATTTTGTGTTTTATCTGTTCTGTGCCATTGCACTAGTTGACAGGACACTTTATTAGAAAACACAAGCAAAAAAATCAGTAAAATTGCAATCAGGCTTAGCTAAAAGTGAAGAATAGGATTCAGAGGTGAAATATTTTGCACCTTTGCCTGTACATAGAAGGGACAGACTTCTATATAATATCACATGTATTATCACTATTAATTCAGTTTATTTGGTGCTATGGACCACTCAAAATGTCCTACAGGTTTTTTATCTGGTAAAGGCAGAACAGAAATAAACTTCCTACATATTCTCAAACTCAAAACCCGAGTTCTCTAAGATTTAATATAGTAAAGAAAAGGCATCATATTTGACTAAGAAACTGAGTTAGTCTTACTTTTAGAGTGGCTGACATATTTTTCTTTTACTTAGCAAGTAGCTTTTACTTTTTGCCCCATACGAGACAATGCAGATGAAGAGCAGAGTTTAGTTAAACCACATAATCATAAGTAAAGATTTGAGGATTTAATTTGCAGTTTTGGTTTAGTTTTTAATATTTTGTTGTAAATGAATGGCTTTCAATTGTTTATGAGATAATTTTAAATACGATTATGATAAGGTTTTCCTGCAGTTTTTTATATGGAATTGCACTGTTCTTAAAGAAAAACAATAGAAATTCTGGATGATCTTGGATTTGGATACATAAAAAGCCATATATGATTAAAAGTCTCTTCTGCAGGATGATGCATGCAATATAATATAAAGCTTCAAACTTCAGAATGCCAAGAAGGCCCTGTAAATACTTGCAGACAGGAGGAACATATAGGCCATTTAGCCACAAACCTTTATACACTAGTTCAAAGGACTCAAGTATGGTTCTAACTGTTCATTTTGGAAAAGCATTGTATTACTTTTCTTGTCAAGGAAACAAGAAAAACAAAGAATGCACTGCCTCAGAACAAGAAAACCAGAGCTGTTGAGAGGAGACAGAAATGAACCAGGAATGAAACATTTTAAATGTACTTCATTCCCTATACAGCGTATGGACAGTGAGAGCAGAGGTGACTACGAGGGATTGATGTGCATGATGTACACACTCCTGAGTTACTCTAGAACAGAGTGAATCAATGCAACACGTATTGATTCAAGAGATTAGCAGTTAAAAGACTTAGTTTCACATTAGGGAGCTCTGAAGTTGTCACTGTTACAGCATCACCACTTAACACCCCAAACAACTATTTCCACTGGTAGTGCTGACCTTAGGACCAACATACATAGATATTCTACCATCTAATACAACCAGGTTGTCTGAAGGAGCTACTGAGATACACTTCTAAAGTAAATTTTGAGTAATACAACTTAAAAAAAAAGTTCAGTGGCAATGTATTTGAAGAACTAACATATCTTCTAGAGACAAGTCAGTATGGAAAGCTTCAGAAATATTTTTCCTTTGTGGTGACGAAGACATCCAGTTTTATGTGATTTTTACAGACTGCAAAATTTCTCTTCCAAACTCTTCACTACAGCAATTTTTTATTCCTGTGGTAAGGGTTTCTAAGGCCTTCGTCCATTTCCTTCCATCTTCTATCCTTCAGACAGGAGAAAAAGAACTAGAGCACTGTTTTCCTCTACAGCTGTCTCTCAGCAAAGCTGACTCCTGCAAATACATTATCCACAGAACTGACTAAATGTTAACCCTTGGTGTGTGACCAACCCCCCGGCTATCAGAGATCATACATTCAAGCCACCAAAAGACTGAGACTGCATCATAAACCAGCAATTTTTTGAATGCTATATGGAATACCTATCAATTTTTAGAAGACCAACATGATAGATCTTTTATTTTATAATATAAATGACGCAAAGGCCAGTTGAATGTATTCAATCTTATATTGCCTTGTATTCATGAGACTCCAGGAAAGGAAGCTTTAAGAAAAATATCAAGCATTTTCAGAGGCATGACCAAATTATGAGAATTAGCAGTGGTAGATTATGCTTGTCAGAGCTCAGCTAAAATAGTGTATTTTTCAGTTCATGAATCCCCTCCTCCTTTTATTTCACAGGGGATTGTGGATGCCTGTATCATAAATAGTCCAGAACACTTTTTTTCCAAAATCCATAAATCACAGGTTAAAATGAATCGAAGACCAATGAATGAAGAACTTTTCCCATGTTATATTTTTCTTCTGAGCCAAGAAATAAGTTTTTTCTTTAACAAGTTTTGGTTCTAAAATGTTCTCCAAGCGAGACCCCATGCTAAACGACCACTTGGGCTTGCCCTGAACATTTCAACCACGAGAAGGCCAGAGCTGATTTGTGTACTTAAATACTACCTAAACCAGAAAACCTTCTCTAATATACTTAGTCACTTAAGCAAGGAAAAAAATCAATACTAAATAATACTGCTAACTTTTCTTCTGTGAAAAGATATACCTTTCTTTGGACATCATAATTAAAAAATAAAAATAATTTTTAAAAAAGGCAAATAACAACACAGACTTTCATGCAATACCTGATAGCGTATACTTCTCTTCAGGGACTACCACAGGAAAAAAAGAGGATTTTTCAGATAATTACAGAAGACCATGTGGGGGAAAAGTGATACAGAAAGGCAGAGGATGAAGAAGAATTATTAGAAAAGGTTAGTCTATTACTCGTTAGCACTGAGGTCTTCCTCAAAACACCTCTTAAATACCCAGACCACAACACCTGTGAAATGAGGAATGTGTCTGAGCATATGGCAGGCTATCTATTTGCAGGAAACACTGGATAACGATTGCAAATTTGCTTTACAGAGCAGTTCTTTCTCTCCTTTTTTTTTCTCCACCCACCTCACTGAATGTAATTTGCCACTGTAATTTATTTTTTAACAGTTACAGTTTAATAAAAGAAAGGTTTCATCATTTATTTCTAGTACAGCTATCCCCTTCATAATGAAAGAAAATCTGGTGCTCCTTTCAAAATCACAAGGGTTCCACTGGTCAGTGATTAATGTTAACACTTTTTTCTTTTTTCTTTCAGTGGCTATTTTCACATTAAGGTGAGACATACAATTGTTTAAATGAGGAAGCTGATTTATCATTCAAAAAGTAATTCTTCATAGGGGCACATTAGGTGATAAAAATCAATGACAAGGATAGTAAATTGCCTGGGAGGGTTCAAAACAGATTCAAGATAAAGGAGAGGAGAGAAAGAGGGAGAGAGAGATTAAGTCAAGACAGCATCTAATGCTTTTGCCAAACACTTCAGCCTCACCCTATTTGACGTTGATCTAATAGTCGACCATTTAATTTCCAGGTCGCAGTGCCAATCTTTTGTCACCTCTGTTGCCCCATATCAAACTTTCAGGAAACAAAACCTCTGAAAGCAGACAATCAATAATGAGATCAGCAGATTTTATCTTAAGAGAAACAGGACTTGCCTGCTTTGTTTGTGGAAGGTTGTTTCTCTGAATGCTTCAGCTAGGGCTGCTTGTCAGTAAGTGACTGTGATGTGCACAGCATGATTGAACGAGACTAGATAAAGTCACCATAAAATGTGGCAGTGGAAAGCAAAACACATAAACTAAGGGGTGAAAATGTACCACACCATGTGTGGCCACACAGTTCTTATCGTATGTACTCTCCCAGCATGTCATCCCATGTTATTATTACTGCATTTTAGATGTCTCATAGCGGGTCATACACTAAGCACATTTTTATCTTACAGTTTGAAGATACTATGGGATTCCTAGGTTTCAAGATATAAAGAACTATGTACTTCTCCATACTAGTGACTTTTATTGCTTTGAACTACTACGTTCTTCAATAGGTATGTTGCGGACTATAAGTTTGTTCAATCATCAGCTTGTTGTTTCCGTTGTTTCTAAACTTTTTTCTGAACAAAGTGGTAGAGAGGCAGGTAACACACTAAAATAAAGATTTAAAACTTTTAAACAAGATTTTATGTATATAGGCCCCACTCTAAGAGATCTGCTCCATGGATTTGCGATGTTGATATTTCAGTACAAAACAATTATGTAGTCTCAGAGTCTACTTTCCTATCATATTTTGCAATTCATGTACGCTCTCATTGGTATTACCTGACATCACTTTGACACCCCCTTCATGTCAGCAAACCGGTATTTGAAAAAACTAAGAATACACAAGTTTTAAAATATAAATTTCTGACAAACCTAACTGTAACCAACATCAATGTCAATGCAGAAAAATTACTCTGTATATTACTTTACCTGGCTTTGCTCTTTTATCTTAATGTTGTGCCAGCATTCTTTTCATAAGGCAGAGTAGGATAAGTATTCACTTTGCACCACCTGTTTTCATTTTTATTTCCATTACAGCCAGTATGAAAACAATCATTAGTTAAAAATAAGGTAGCCTTCAAAAAAAATTCATAGAATATTTTCCATTCAAGTGAATACTGAGTCCTTTAAAAAGGCAGAGGCCAAGCTCTTTTTCAGCCCATGATGAGGTGCTATTCAGTTATTTCATTTGATTTGTTTTGATGCAATAGCAATAGTGATTTGAATGAGAATGGTGAAATATTCAGCATGTGTTCTGCACTTGTTTTTTACATTGCTACTAAGAAAATAGTATGACAGAAATAGCACCCTTGTTTTACTAGGCAAAACCAGCGGATTGGGGTTTTTTTAGTTTATTTTCTCAGGCAACTCAGCTGAATACATTCTACAGCTTTGGGGAGATCACAGCTGCTATTGCTAAGCTTAAAAGATGTTACCTGAGTAATATCATTAATACCTTCAAAGCCTGTGTTAAAATATAGGGCAGTTTAACTAAAAAATGCTCTCTATTTAATTCAAAAAGACACAGTATACAAATTTAGGAGGCAAGGAGAAGAAGAATTATTACTGGTTAAAAGAAAATGGATTGATCTAACAAATAGTTACTCTGTGGTTCCCTACACTTACTTTCCTATGCTTTTAATTTCTATTTCTCTCCTGGATGATTTTCACTTCCAAGAAACTGAGCAGTTTGTTCCAGATCTTTAAAAATGTCTATTTCTAAGGAGAATGTTGTTACTCTGAGCTGAATGATGATTTAAAGAGGAATTTGTGCCCAGGGCATTGACCTTGGTGGCCTCTTCGTACATTACAATTCCAAAGGAAATCACAAAAGAAGATGGGCTTACTGTAGTTAATGAGATTCCTCACCAAAAACACTAATCTGGGTTAAAACTAAAAGAATGCTGATAAGGATATTACAGCTCATACTGAGAACAAGAAAGGTGCACTGCTAAGATCAATTGTGGATGTTAGGAGGTAGTCTTCAATAGTGGGGTTTTTAAAAAATATCTATCAAAATGGATGTTTGAGAAAAAGCCTTTTAGGTGAGGAGCTGCTAAAATAGAATAAAACATTTAATTTCTACTTTTTTATATTGTACCAGGTAAAAATCAACCAATATTAGCAGAAGTTTAACATCACTTTAAAAGAAAGAGATTGACCTACTGAGAAAGTACATGAGTAAATGTGTAGCAATACACTGATTATTACTGTTTCCCCTCAGGCAAATACCTCTCTCTTAAGCATGTGCTTCACTGGAACATTTTGTTTTATTACCTTGTGAGATAAGTGGGGAAAAAAGCCTTTAGTACCTGGGGAATTAAAAAATTCAGACTTGTCATATCAGTGTCTGTTCTCAATTTCATGCAGGGCGCATAATTATAACCGTGTTTAAATTGAGCCCAGAAGAAAGATGGGTTCAAGTGCAAATTAATTTCAGATTATCACAACAAAGGCAATCAAATCTCAACAAGCTTGCCAGCAAAATACTTTGCAAAGGTCCCCAGGTCCCTTCCCACCCCCAACTTACAACAAAGACCTTTCAGCTCAAATTAAGCTAATGATCTAATACAACAATTCTGCCTACCTTTTTGGGTTTTATTATTTACTCAGATGTATGTACTAAGCTTGTGAAAAAAGGGGGCGGGGGGAGGGTTGAAAAGGAAGAAAAGGTGGCACAGAAAGGTCAGTGTTTAGTATCAGCAAAGTGACAAAATAAACAGTCAACAGCCCTTGCAAGGTCTGCATGTCGTCAAATTGTCTTATTCTGTGGAAACTATCAGAGTGAATTGACAGTGCTGAAAGAACTTGAAATTTATCTGAACCCCTTCTCATACAGACAGAATCCAAAACCAAATAGCATGGCTCACCTCCTCCACCTATCTATCAGCACAGCTTTTATATAAATCCAACATCTTACTCTATCCTATGGGAACCTGCTGGGGAATGAAGGGAATCAAGTGCTGAAAAAATTCAAGTCAAGCCTCATTACCTCCTCATTACCTTTGCAAAAGTGGAGTGAGAGAAAATTTTATCTAGGGAACAGAAGCTTGGGAATCTCATTCAGAGTTCTGTCTGGTTATTGCACAGCCAACCATGGAGCTCTGCCTCTGTGGGATTAAAGTTTTCTTCCCATTTCTCTATAGTAATGATCCACTCATTAAGGTTTTTAAGGTAAATTACCATCACTTATCATTATGCCAGTCACTAAGTAAGCTGCATTAAACAAGGAATGTCAGTCGTACCCTTTGCTTTTCTTTCTCCCCAATTATCATGAGGAAATAAAATACATTTCACAGTTGCTTTTATAATTCTATATTAATTATATTTTCCCACTTGAATTTGTTACACCCTTAGGGTAGACAGATAGAAATATAAAGTACTTTGTAAAATATAAATATATATATATATATATATACATAAAAATGTATACATGCAGGTACATGATTCTGTCTTACTGAAGAAAACCTTGAAACTTGACTTCTTTTTTGCAGTTTATTTTCATATTCAATTTGCTTGCATCTGAGGATTTTATTTACCACCTCACCATATTATGTAAGAGCTATTTATCTTGCAACATTTAAATTTGGTTGTTATAATATGCTTTTTAATTATTCAGATAACCCTTTTTGTTTTAAGTCACTACTTTTGTCAGTTTATCCTTTAGTATGCAAATTGTTGGTGCAAAATAAAAATGCCCCACATTCACCCTATTTTGAACTTTTTGTAATGCTCAGTTCCTTTCTTCCCTCTTTTCCGTAAAAGTCTTGAATCTTGTTTTATATTTTTTTCTATTAGACTCAGCATTTCCAGGCAAAATTTTATGAGCATTTTTAAATTCTAAGAAATTTGTTTGTCTTTGAGATCACATGTTTCCTTTGGGAAATTTTTGATAGTTTGTTATCATTTCTCAAATAAATGCATTGGAAGTTCATTTTATAAATAAACACAGAAAGTCCTAACTATGCAGCAATTCTTTTGTTTTGCCAACAGAAAAGTGATCTGCAAGAACTATGTCCCCCCAAGCACTCATTTGCTTTTCTTATTTGACTGGAGACACACTTGAGTTTGCCTAATGCATATCTGCTCCCATCATGAGACACTGGGGTAATAGCCACCAGTCCGCTGCAGATGACAGAGAAGCCACAGAACTAACCTTCCCAAAACAAGCATACTTCCAAGGTGCTGGGAGCAAAGAGAAGAGAGTCAATGTGTTAGAAATTACTACTGAAGAGGCTTGATTGGAAATACTGGGGCACATATTTTTCCAAGAAAATTGTACAGGAGTGAAAAGGATGGGAGAAGATAAAGGGTGGGAATGGCAAAGGCAATCAGAATAGACTACAGGAGGGAAATAAGGGGCAAAAGATGAGAGCTGGGAACTCTCATGACTCTGATAAAATGGCAGCCAATATCACATTACTTATGTGTAAACATAAACTCATACCAAAGGCAAACTGCCTCCAAAACCGTAAAAGGCTGTCTTAGTTTCTCTGCTGTCAGTTGCATTTCCAGCTTTCCCCCTGTTTTCCTACACGTTTTTCTCCCTCTTCCTACAGTTCCACTTCCTTTCCTAATACTTAGAGGTCCCACGTGCAATGAAATATGAGTTTGTTCATAAGTCTCTTAACTATGACATCTACCCTTGCTTCTGTATTTCAGTTTTAGATATAATTTTAAAATAAAGTGTTTCAGCTAAAATAAAACATAAACATAAAACATAAAATAGGATACATTTGAAAATTATACTATTGAATGATTCATGTCTCCACTTGCTTATGTTACTGCTAACAGTTTGAAAATTTCAAAAGAAGTGATTTTCTAATAGAGTTTGTAATTTTCCAACTTTACAATTTGTGTAATGCATGTTCCCCATTAACTCCACAGTAATTACTGGTTGGGAGACCATATGCTCCTGTGACATAAAGAAGTGAAACTGATTATTGTGCAGGTTAGTGATATTTTGTGGAGCTGTGAACCTCTGTTGTAATATTTTTGAAAGTACATTTTAACCCTCCTGGCAGAGAATATCTTTAAAATAAATCTTGAGGGTCTCAAAAGACTCTGAAACCAAAAAAGCAAATAGAAAGAATCAATGTTGCATTATATTTTAAAATATGCTTATTATGAACCAGTCATGTGAGGCCTGTCTGGCACCATTCAAATATGACAAAATGGACTGTAAAATTAATTTTATTTTTTAAAAAGTTTTACTTTTTTTGCTACCAATAAAGTCACATTTTAAAATCACACACAGAGCTTTACCTAGGCACCAGATATTATATGGGTTAAATCAATGTGCCAGTAAGAAATGTATAATTACTCTCTGTAAAAAACTCTAATGTCGCAAAAATTTCCAAATACAGTTAACTTACCAGTTCAGCAGTTCTTTTTGCATGTGGAAGAACAAAGTACCTACAGGACTAAACCTGGTTAGAATGCAGTCAGAGTTATTTTCAAGAACAAAATCGTGCCGTTACAGGCTGGGGAAATATAAACTGCTTCATGCATAAAATATCAATGAGGTTACCTGGTTTGGAGAAAGCAAGAGAAAAGAAAACCAATCACTTTAGGTTCTAAATTAAACTCATGTAAAGTATTTATCTTGGGGTTTATGTTAATTGTAAACACAAGACTGGTCTACAAATTTTGTGTTCAGTTATACATACTTCAGAGTTTCGTTGCTGATGTTTTCAATACTGAGTATAAATCTATATAATGCCTTTAAATCCCTGAGTATTAATAACCAAATATTGGCTAATAACCAGTGATATCCAAGAGCAATTAATGAAAGACTGCAAGGTACAGTCATATGACATGAAGAAAAACCAGCAAAATAAAATTGCATGGAGAGAAAATATACTTTTCCCATTAACATCTAGAATAATCATGATTAATATTTGTTGCTGCAAACACTCTATAGGCATTCTCACGTGCAGCACAAATAGCCCTCCTGTCAATGAAGTACTTACTGGATTCTAAGTTGGCAGTGGAAATACCTTCTTTAATTTTGTTTTCAAAACTGGTATTGATTATATACCAATACATTATTCAATTTTTTTAGATTGCAGTTCATTATAACCCATCCTGCAAGCATTTTGTGACTGTTATAATGATTTTATTGCAGATGTCCACTTCATGACAACACCATAGCAAACATGATGCGTCTATTTGTCGAATATATGAAGGATTGGACTATTCAGTGGATAAATACAAATAGAAATAATATACAAATACACAGGAATGGGAATGCTATCATTTTAGAGAGTCACATACATTTCCTCAGACAGGATAATCTAATGAGAAGCAGTAGATTATTGTGTTACACTCAAGGTGTGGGAAAGGCTGCAGAGTCTGTATGATTACACTTTGCAAAACATGAACTATGGTAATATGAATTGCAAAATTGTTTTTGCTTGATATACAGGATATTGTAATAAGTGTCCTCCCAAACTTGAGCAATCAGTGGAAGAGCCCCTTACAACTGCAGTCTTTGATCTCAAGATAATTCTGGATTTGTTTTGCCACTAAAATTACTCATTTCTCCTGAGGCAACAGCAAGAGAGCAAAGCTAAGGCCATGCTCAGTCATTTTCGCTACATCTTTAAGGTAATGATCATCACTTTGGGCAGAGGGACACATTGTCCTAAACACTTCACATGTGCAGATTGGCCAAAAATACATAATCAACCCCAGAAATACTGAAGACTGTTTTTTATATTTTTTTTTTTTCCAAATATGTTCAAAGTATATGCAATATTTCCTGTGGGAGGAATGACATGAGGGTCATCTGTTTCGTGGTTCATAAGAAATTAAATGATGGGTAAAGTAAGATTATAGCTGTCAATTTAAAGCTAATTTTAATCCTCTTTCAATGCTGTTTCCTCTATCTTTACCACAGATGGAAAATCCCATTTTTCTCTTAATGTAAAATTGTTCCATAGTGTCTTTCAGAGGCAAAGAAATACTGCCTTTTAGGAACAATTTTATTGAATAAACTGGATTACACTGCAATGGAGAAATGACTGTTACTGGTTATCTCCTAGAGTAAAATTATTTGCTTTCATCAGCAAAATCTGGACTTGATTCCAGGGCTGTGACTAACCAGGCTAGCCACTACCTGACTTCAGTGGGTTTTACATCAGGTCCAATGAGAATTACCTCATGGCACTCTTGTGAAGTCAAAGAGAATGAGAGTACCACATTTTCCTGGAATATCTCTGTGGTACCAACCACAGTGGACACACCTTATGCACACACCATGTCTCAAAAGCCCCCTGAACCATAGACTACTTTTGATCTCAACTTCTTTGTTGACAAGCTACAGTTCAAATAATGTCATTATTTGACGATCTCTAAAGAAATGCCATCATGCTGTGGCAACTGCTGTTCAGGGGCATGCCTCACTTTGTCTCAGTGTCTCTTTTCTCATGACTAAATCTCATTTCTTCTCTGTATTTGGACACCTCGTATCCAGATGAGAGTGTCTTGCTGTGCAGTAGAAGTACATCCAGTGTCTCTAAGCTGCCCACCCTTGGGCAGGTTTGTGTGGATGAAGAGGAGGAAGATGTGTTTTGCATGCTGCTTATCATAACTCATTGCATTGGCATGACAGAATCTATCAGAAGACTGTTCAGCTGAACAGGCTCCCATTGCCACGGCAGACATAATATGAGATATTTACTGAGTCAAGAGACTGGGAAGAGGCAGCATTTTTGCCATGCTAGCCAGTGTAGTTTGTTCTGTGAATGTTAGAGAGGGAATAGCAAACTGCACTTCCTAGGGTAATGCAACAATTCAGAACAGCCCTACAGCTGAAAAATAGCTACCATACATGTCTTTGAGACTGGCTGGGATATTTCTTCCAGAAGCACAGACAGTCTTCGCTTGTCTCCTTCCCTGGCACCACAAGGCCTCACACCTTTAGAAATGCTCAAAATTAAAACAAACCCTCTTCTACACACACTTTCTAATAGCATTAAAATAAATCATCATATATAAAGCCAAACAATGTCACAAAACTGTTTCCCGCCATAAGTTGGTTTCAGTAGTGCTTACCAGCAGCCAAGATTGAGTTACAGTATTTTCTTTCTATTTAAAGAACTAAATGGAGGCTTTTTCCAAATCCCAAGTCAACTTTTTAAAATAGAAAGTAACATACAAGAGCTTGAAAATCTGCTTGTAATCAGGACTCCTGAAAGTTACATCTGGTTGACAGATTTAGAGCACCAGAAGTGTAGAAAAAGGAAGGGCAGAAGAATAGCAACAGCAGCAGCAAGAGTAGGAGGAGATAAACAGAACAGCAGCAGAAGGAATTAAAGGAAGCATCTAGAAAACAGAAATGATGGATAAAAATGAATAAAAAATATTTTATGCTAACAACCAATAGCATGGGATATAAGAAGAGGTAACACTGTCAAATATTGTCTGCCTGCCTAAAATGGTTAAGAAATGCATAATGAAGATTTCTTGATAAGTTTTGGTTTAAAAATTGTTAGAAGTATTGCTAAGTGCTTTTGATGAGCATATAAAGATATGACATTGATGACTTAAATGCATCACAAGTGGGTAGAAAAGAGCTGGTACTTACAGCTACCTGGAAAAATAAGACCTTTTATATATAGCAAAATATATTTCTTCACAAGACTGAATACATATAGGCCTCTCACACCTGGCCTTTAATAAATCTAAGACTATGGAATCATCAGTTTGCTGCGTTTTACTTCTAACACAGAGAGGTCTTGCAAAGCCTCAGGGAGTTTTGTGAACCTAAACTTTGTTGGTCTTCATCTTTTTCAGTTCAGAAATTCTCAAGTTCCAATCTTGAGCAATTAGTGTTACCTTTGTTGAAAGCAACATTGTCAGCTTGTGACAATGGTACAATATTATATCTTTAGTCTAAAGCTGTTCATAGCTGTATTTTATGAGCCTTATCCTAAAAACAACTCCAAAATTGGTGAATACTTTATTAAAAATGTAAAAAGAAAAAGATAAAATGTATGATTTAAAGAGAGAGTGCTGTTTCAATAAGATGCACAGATACAGATATATGCATACAGACACAGAAAGGTTGCTAAAATTTGACTAAATCGCTCTCCATCTCTCTCTGGCTCTTGTTTGTTTTGTTTTTTAATGACAAGAAAACTACTACAGAAGTATCAATCACTTTAGAGGCATTTCTGTATATCAAATCGCGCTCAGCACACAAAACCCCTATATATTCTGCGGCAGGCGTATGTTGCTTGTCATCAAATGAATGCTGCTCTGGAAGAGTCAGAAGATGCTGAGCCATCTGAATATCCCCTTTATGCAGGAGCTATTTTGAAAAACATTTTGCTGCGACTCCCTGTTGTGATAGGTTTGCTTGTTTCTGGGCAATTTAACTTTTGGTCTTGGAGAACTTGATATCTTCCAGAGAAACTAACAGAACAGGTAAGTTTCCAACTTAAGTGTAGAACTTTGTAGTGAAGGAAAGTTCATTTCGTTGCTTCCTCCCACAGGGGAAAAATGGGTGAAGAAAAACACCCAAAAATCCCAAGGTGGAAAAGCAGGTGAGGGCAAGGATTCTTTTACTTTCCCTTTCTCATAAGACCTGTGATAGAGTGTAAAGAGGGAAAAGGCAACAGATAATAAATTTTGGCAGAGTAAATGTAAAAACAACATGATGGTCCAAACAAAAGTTTGAGGAATAACTTTCAAAAAAGTATGAAACACTTTCATCAAGTTTTTTTCAAATATGTTGAGAAATGTGCCAAGGAATCAGTAGAGAAGGTGGGTGACCAGGATGTGAAAAAAGAATTTAGGGAAGAAATTGTAAATATCAAAAAGTAAAATAATAAAAAAATATTTTATTAGTGTTTGTTAAAAAAAACCTAACAAACAAACCACCAAAACTCCGGAAATTCCTAAGCCACAACTCTAAATAAGGGGTCATCAGAAAGTCCACCTCAACATGAAATGTTTCTAAAAGTTAATTAGACAAAAAGATAAAATGAACAGTGTTAAGTCATCAGCATGAGATAGCACCTACCCAAGAATCCTGAGCTAATAAAAGAATGAACATTCTGAACCATGATGCACAATCTTAGTTTGAAATAATTTATTAACTAAGTAATGGTGAAAACAGATTATTTTTTTTTAAAGGCTGCTTATGGATATTTAATGTACTACAGACCAGGAACTCCACCATCTGTACTGTGAAATTAAGCAGGAACTATTATAAAGAATAGAATAAATGGACATGTTAAAAAATAACATATAGTAAGAAGGAGTTACAACTACTTCTATAAAGAGAAATAATGCCTCACAAATCAATACAAGTTCTTCAAATGAAACACAAGTGAATGAGTAAGATTCACCCTGATGGTACAGATTATTTGGATTTCCAGAAGGCATTTGACAAGATCCCTTACCAAGGGCTCTTAAAGAAACTGAGAAGCCAGAAGATTAAAAAGAATATTCTTGCATGTATAAATAATTGGTAAAAAGATTGGAAACAGAGATTAGGAGTCCATTCTCAATGTAGAAAGAGGATCCCTGTGGAGCTCTACAGTCATGTTTTTGGGTCTTGTACTGCTCAACATATCTCTAAATAACTGTAAGGAAGAGATGGTGAATATAAAAGTGTCAACATTTCCTTACAGTACTAAGCTATTTTAGGCAGCAGAAAAAAGGGCTGACTGTGAAGAAGTGCAGGTGGTGCTACTGGAATTCAGATACTGCAGGCACTTCGTAGTCCTAACCTCAAACGGTACCATACCTCCAGGGACTGGGCAATAAAACGGTAGATGAAATTCATTGAAGGTAAATATATAGGTAAAGATGCATATGGAAAAGTGATAACCCTTATTTTAGATATATTCGCACAGACTCTAAGCCAGCCTTTACCATTTAGGAGCGAGGTCTTCCAGTTACAGCAATGAAAAGACTCTTTTGAATCTTTAATGCTGACCTCAAGTAAGTACTGTGGAAATTTCAGAAGAATGGGGAAAATCTAGTGTGCCAATCTTTCAAAAGGGCAAAAAGGATGAATAAATAAAAGCCAGGGAATTATGGGAGGATAGTAATAGTCCGTGCTTTCATCCAAAACAGTTCATGTACAAATTAACTCAATATGATTTGTTGACAGAATGACAAATATAATTAATAAAGGTAAACAATGTGATATACTTAGACTTCCATAGACTTCTGTCATGGTTTAACCCCAGCTGGCAACTAAGTATCAAGCAGCCACTCTCTTGCTCCTTAGCCCCTCCCACAAGAGGGATGGGGAGGAGAATCAGGAAAAAGATAAAGCTTGAGGGTTGAGGTAAAAACAACTTAATAACAGAAATAAAATACAATCTAACCCCCCAACAAAATATAATATTAATAATATTAATATTATTGTTAATAATAATAATGTAATGAAAAGGACAGAGAAGGGCAGAGGCATAAAATCTAGAGGGAAGGAGGGAAAAAAACCAAAACAAGTGATGCACAATACAATTGCTCACCACATACTGACTGATGCCCAGCCAGTCCCCAAGAAGTGATCAGCAGACCCCAGCCAGCTCCCCCCCAGATTGTATATTTAGAATGATGTTCTGTGATCTGGAATATTACTCTCCACCAAATCCAAAACACAGCACTGCAACAGCTACTAAGAAGAAAATTAACTCTATCCCAGCTGAAACAAGTACAATTTCATAGTGTTCTTATGACAATCTGATAAAAATTTGAGCATAAAACCCATAACATACAATATAGCAATTAATACTTGATTGAGTGAGAGAGCAGAAATGACTGCAGACAAGAAATAATCATGGTAGGATTTAGATTTTGCCCTGTTCTTACAGTGTCATGATAACCTGTGCAGAATAGGTTAGAAAGCCCAGGTCAGTTAATCAGTGTTCTTCAAACAAGAATATAACACATATGATAAATGCATTTGTATCATAAATCAGACAACTACCTTTGTGGTGGAGTTACTGACTAAAAGAACACCTCAAGAAGAACTTGCTGTAAATGAAAAATGAAAGGATGCTGAAGCTTAAATATATCTTCATAATACCACAGAACCTTCCACCTGATGCTGCCTAAAGACTAGTATAATAATACAAGCAATCTAAGCAACCTCTTGCAAAGCAAATACCTGCAACTGAAACCACCCACAGCAGAAAACTTGCATTGAAATTTTAATTTCAATAACTTGTAATTGTCTACAACCAAAAAGCTATAACTCATACTCAGGTCAGGCTAATCTCACACACACACACACAAAACCAACCAAGAAGCAAGGGAAAAAAAAAAGAAAAAGAAAAAGGAAAAGAAACCCATCAATTCATTAAAGGCTAAGCTGGAAATCATGAACTTAATCACTCAGGCTAATGTCATATTGAAAATGTTACCTATAATTTCCTATGACATAAATATTTATCATTGCATCTTTCATTGCATTCTTTTAACTTTCTTTTTTCAGTTACATGCAGCCCTATAAGTATTTATTTTTGAAAGCAAGCAAAAATTGTATATATTTACAACCAAGAATTTTGTCCACAGCTGAGTTATATTAGATTTGACTTATTAGTATCTGCCACTAGGTAAAGCAAGGGATGGGTGTGAAGACAGAATTGTGTTTTCTCTTTTCTTCAGAGTCCACTCAAATGTACTTGCTCCAATCTGTCACCACTTTCTTTCTGTCCTGTTTCTATCTTCAGTCCTATTTAACTGTATGATTGCCTTTACATCCCAGATTCTGTTCAGTAATATTTCTAACCCAAACTTTTCCTAACCTGTTCTGATCCTGGTTTTAGTTTTGTTAATAACCAGTCACCTTCTACTCAATCATAATTTCCTTCCCCTCATACCAGTCCTTTCCTCTCATGGTGTCTTCATCATGTTTCCATACCCCACCTCATTACAAATCTTTCCTTGTTATACCTCGACAGAGGCTCCAATTCATGCTCTATATTCCCTCTCAAAAGACTTGTTGACTGAATTGCCCTCCTTATCTTTCTCCAGACCTGTCTTTTGAAACCTTCTTTTCTCCAGGTTTCTTGAGTGGTAGCTGGAGGCCACTTACAACACAGAAAACACAGGACAACTCGATGTCTGTTCTGGCACTGGTTCCTGACTTTCCCCTTGCCCTGCACAAGGCAGCAAGTAAAAGGGAAGAGTCTCTGACCAGTGATAGGATCCAGGATATTGACTCACCTTCTGTGAAAAAGGCCACATACGGTTCAGCTAACAGTAGACTCTACGAAAGGATAGCATATGCTAGGGGAGGAAGAGTCTTTTGAAATTTTAGCTTTTTATTATAAAGGAAGTTGGCTGAGCATATATTTCAAATGTTTATTATTTGGCCAAATTTCAACGGATTTTGAAGGGACCAGCAAAAAAACACATCCCTGACCCATATTTCAAGTCTCTGTTGGAAAGGAGGGGGCTGCTGTTCAAAGAAATATGACAAAAATAATGTATTGCTGAACCACTTTGTTTAAAATTAAAATAAAATGTAAAAATAAAAAATCTTAGCCTGAGGCTGACACAAAACATGGAGAAATTTCCACCCAAAGGACTGAAGTTGTGCCAAGTTATAAGCAACTGAATAACAGGGACTTATAATGGGGACTGATAATGAAAATTGTAGATAATATTGATTTTAATAACGATGTGATGCTACAATTCTGCCTGTAATGACTGACAAGCAGCACTCTCTTATACAGGCTAAAGTAAAGGCATATAATTTACCACAACTATATGGACAAGCAGCCATGTAACTATGTATCTTTCTCTTACAGCAAAGTAGGTAAGATAAGAAACTAGGTGATAGAGGGGTTTGCTTCTCCACAGAAATAGTATTTTCATTGGTTTCACCAGTTGTGCAAATTTGGTTTTGTATACCGTATTTTCTTTTAAATCCTGAGGAGCAGACATTTGTCCCCTAGGACAATTTTTTAAACACTTGTGAAAAAATCTCTAGTTGCTGTGTAGAGTGAACAAAATCCATATCCAATATCCATACACAATTATGTTCCATTAGTCACCCTTCCCTCCACCCCCTCCTTCCTTCCTATTACTCTTTTACCAAAGACACCTGGCTTTTTATTAACTATTGCACAGATTGAGGGTGACATCCTTGAGCTACTGAATATTAACTTTTCACCTGACATTTTGCCAGAAAAACTCTGCTTCCTTAAAGACTGAGTGCTGTAAGCTCTATTATCACCAGTATTGCTGATCAGTGTACTCTCCTAGTTTACCTAAATAAGTAGCAGTCCACTTAACCTGTAAGAACTCTAGCACCTCTAATAAAAGCCTCGTTATTTTTCACCTCATATCCTGACACCTTACTTGTTAAAGGTCAGTAAGGGTGTGTTTACCATTCAGCTTCAGAAACATCTCTCAACAAATGATATGAATGAAGAATTACAGTCAGGTATTGTCTTGCATATATTATTTCCAAATTGCAGCCTGAGGTTGTGTGTGTGTGTGTGTGTGTGTGTGTGTGTGTCTGTCTTGGGTTAGATTCATGTCTGTTTTATAACGATTTTCACTTGGCATAAACTTGGAAGGGGGGAGGGGATGAAGCTGTAATAACTTGATATAGTATGAGCCTAAATTAGTGTAAGTGGGGATCTGGTCTACATACAATGTAAATGACATCATATGCACATGGGAGTGTATCATTTGTACATTTTTCATTATTCAATCCAGCCTAAGTTCTCTGTAAAAATGATTTTCTGATCTGCCATTGAAATTAAAATTTTTAAAAAACCCAACACACCAGCCAAAATATGATTAATTTCTCTTGTCAGTTCTTCCCTTTTCTATTGTTTTCAATGAAAATTCCTTTTGATTGTCAAGGTATGTGCCTAGCTTTTTGAAATCCTTTATTTAAAGCTTTCTCTTAAAGACAACAATTGTTTCATCAAGCTTTCTTATCATCATTTGAATGTATTTACTAGTATGATACCTTTGCAGCTTCCTTTTCATAGAAGGTGTAAAATGCCTGTCTTTGTCACTTCAGACCAGAATGTCTCCAGTTGTCTCATCACATCTTTCTTACATCTTTACACAGGAACTCATGTAGTCCTGCATGTGCATTAAATGCGTGTTACAGTAAGCATGCATACTAGAACCAGATTTTGCTTTAACCTATTCATGTAGAAACATCCTTGGTTCATCATAGAGCATCAGACTGACTTTAAAATCATGCTATATATATAATCTTTATGGCACACTCTACTGGTTGCATTATGCAGTAGCTTTATAAGGCAGTCATATTATGCCTGATACTTTGATGTCCTATCACATCTCAAAGAACACACCAATTAGCCACATCCTAGATGGTAATCAGCCTGCTTCCCATCGTTTTACCAAGAGAAGGTCTAGCTGTGCTTTTGTGCAATGCATGAAACTCTGATGTCCTTTTTACTTCTTTTGTTGGTTAAATGAAAAGATGCTACCCATGGCACCACACAGAATTTCCCTAAATCATTTTCAGTGCCAGAAATGCTGTGAGTTGGACAATGTAGTGGGGCTGCATACATATTCAGTACTAAGGAGTGAAATCTCCTTGACCATAAAAGATGATAACAAGTATTTCCAGTAGCAGGTCTTTAACTGTTCAGGAATAGTGTATGGAAGGATGTGTAGACATCATATTATTTCAAGGCATGACTGTAGCTTTGCTATTTTCCTTTGAACAGATAGGAAAGCAACCTATCATTTGGAGGAAGAAGTTGGGGATTTCTGGTCCTCTTTTTTTCTAGCTGTGACAATAATTGGGGTCTGTCACTGCTTACGCACAGTGGTATACTCTTCCAAACACTCCATATATTCCTCACTGTCCAGTATGAAAGAGATACAGAAGTACCACATACTTTACCCCTATATGTAGTACAGGCACCTGTTTTCCCTTACATGACTGGGGAAGTTATGCTAATCTACTCAAACTTAAGGGTTCAGAGAGCACAGTTAAGCCTATAACACTTACAAGGGCCTGAGTGCTGGCCACCACCCTTACAAAGGGAGATTAAGGGATAAGAATGGCTAATGGTGACCCCCCAAAATTTCATGCCAAAAATCCCTTCATACTTGAAAGACCTCCCAACTCAACTATCCCCATTCTTCCTAGCCAAAGATATCTTTCTTCTATAGAGCTCTGTCTTACAAAACCTCTTGTTTCAAAGCCTCACTGCCTTTACACATAAGTTCTAAGTTCTGTTACCCAAATTCCCCATTTGTTTGGCTCAGACCTCTACAGCTCAAAGCCCCAGCTGACACCTTTTGCTCAACAGTCCTGTTCTCCTTAAACACTACCTTTTATTCATATTTGCTGCTGATTTCCCACTGGCTGCTAAACCTTGCATACAGCATCATCTCCTCACTCACTAGGTCTCCCCATGACAGCTATTCCAGCTATTACCACAAATCTCCCCACATGGAATTTACACTGGGGGGGAAAAAATATATGTGTCAGGAATAAACATACATATGAAAGCTCTACTGGATTCACTCTACTATTATTAATAAAAATATTTTGGCTTGTTCTTCAAAATATGTCATTCTACCCATCTCTTCCTAGTCTAAAAGAGGCTTCAAGCAAGAAAACATTTCAGCTAACAACTTTTTATATCTCCTTTTAATCAAATGTATGTATGCATGGTCTAGTCTATTTCTGAAAAGTCAGTATCTTTTTATCAATGTTTTAACAAAATCTTAATATTCTTTCTGGTTTTGCACCAATAAATATAAAACTGGGAAGGAAACATGTTAGAGATATTACCTAGTTAGCACCAAAATTTGTGCAACTTATCCAGTCACGTTTATTACATAACAGGCAAAACAGCAAAAAGAACAAAAAAATAGTAGTGTGGACAAATGTAGTAACATGTCTGTGCTTTCATGTAAAACTTTATGATTTTTTACTTTGCTAAAACCCATTCTTAGTCATATTACCAAAAATCAATGCATGTTACTTCCACTGTTAATCAGGCAAGAGATAAAACCATATTCAATCATGTCCTGGTATGGAAGGCATTAAATAACATCATAGGTAACATGGACAGTTGAAGGAAGTTGCAGCAGGGAGCAAGGAAGCCTTAAAAATACTAAAAATTGAATCAAAGAAGAAGAAATTCTGATATTTCATATTTGGACCTCCCTTGTGGAGACTAGGATTTGGCATGACCTTGATCTTGCATCACTGCTGGCAGAAACAGGGTATCCACCAGCTCTGCCTGCCCTAAGCAAAGGGTATTATACTGTATAAAGGAACTATCTTTCTATTACTGAGCTCTGTTTTAATGCTTTTACCAGGCCACAAGCTGAACATTATGTCTTTTTTACCTACTTTTTTGTTCATATGTTGTTGTGAGAATGGCTTTGGCTGTGTTTTGTTCTGTGCCACTATCTTCTGAGCTGTAGAGAAAAATCTCAATGATTTACATTTGATGACCAACAGGCACTGAAATTTTTAGTTTTAGTGTATCGGGAAATAATAATAAGGAAAAGATCTTTAAAAACAGAAGAACAGATAGCACCCCTCAAAATGTATTTCCTGGATTTGAAGTGTTTGCTATGAAATATTTGTTAAAAAGGAAGAAGGGATTTGTTTGGTTTTTTGTGTTTTTTTTCTTTAGTAGACAGCCTCTTGCCAAGTAGGATAGGCATTATTTAGGGTAGCAAAGAGAAGACATACCAAGGTCTACTGTCTTTTGTTACTAATTATCTGGTGAGCTGCCATGTGGTTAACATCTTTCACTTTTTAGGCTTCTTTTTTTATTATTTTCTGTTTTCCTTCCCTTCTCTTTCCAACAGCCCTGTGAGTCATTCTTTGTATTAGATGTTTTCTTCTTCCATCATCCCCAGCTTTCCAATTTCTACCCAACCCTAATAGTCCCTGCAAACAAGAAAGTAAATGTAGTTTTCCTTTCAAATCTTGTAGTTCTCATGCAGACTTGTAGCCTTAATGTTGCTTCAGTGCTGTTCACGAAAGCTGTTCAATAGCCATGCGTTCAAGAAACTGTCGCAGTGGCTCCATGATGGTATCTATGGAAAGACTAATGTAAATACTTGCAGAGGTACAATAAAAAACACTTCAGTTTTTCCTACTTTTTGAGATCCTCTGTTCTGAGGACTGTGTCCATGTATAAGAACAATCTATTGCTACCAAGCAATGCAACTTACTCTTCCCTTCTCATGACTAATTTTCCCTTTTATTGGAGATGGGATCCCTTTCTGATCACACCTCATGATATGGTTGAAGCTAAGGCAAAGGCAGAGAGTCCAGAGAAGCAAGTGATAATCCCATCAGCCACTGTTTTAAAACTGCAGTAGTTGCCTATTCTGAACTTCCAGATGTAATAGGACAAAATGTTAGCTCTTTAAGTGATTATAAGCATAAGTATTTCCTTTGCTACACAAGCGAGAACTCCTATTCAACAGAGAGCATGGCATTGACTTCAGTTGTCATTCAGTAGCCTCCATAATGTAAATAATGAGTTGGATATTGAAGCAAAAGTGCTATATATCCTTCCTGAATGCCTCCATGTCCTGGGTACCATAAAGCTTTCAACCAGATCTTTCTTCCTGTTATCTATCAATATATAATAACGCCTTGGGGGAGCTTCTCAACACCTACTTCCAGCTGCTAAGCAGCACGTGAAGTCAACTCTGCATGTTTTTCTTAAAAATATGGTTGAATGGTTCCTAAGAATCCCACTACCAGAATGATTCTTTTTTTTATACAATGCCCACTGTGTTTTAAGTTTTGAAAAACAGCAACCTAGATTTTTTTGCCCATTGCCTATAAAGAGAAAGGAGACGATAAACCTCTAGACAGCAAGGGATTAACGAACAGCTTATAGATAAGTTAAACAGTATGTGATTCCCAGTCTTCGAAACTATATTGATTTGCTTTCATTATTTAACATGGTCTAGGTCTGGTTTTGTATCATCTCAACTTTAAGAAAAATACATTAGTATAAACAATTTTCAGTTGGAGAACAGAGGTATTAAGACTACTAGAACTGTAAAATAATAATTTTAAAAGTCCATAAAAATTCTAATATTCAGTTATAAAAGTTGATATAATGGATATCTAGCTAGGTACCTGGTAACTATAGTATATGGCTATTTTATATATATATGTATTTGCTACCTTGCAAATACAATGGTGACATTTTTATCGACTCCATGAGTACATTATTTTTGGTCAATCATTTTTCTTATTTAATCATAGTTATATAACCAATAAAGGCAGATAAAAAAGCACTGCTACATGAGGGCTGAAGGACAAGGGAATAAGATGCCATAGATATTTCTAAATGAAAAAAGAAAGTTTGTTGTAATTCTAGAACATCCACACTAAAGAAACATCCAGAACATCTCAAGACTCTGCAGATGAAACTACCAGATATGCTATTGCTTATTTATGTTAAGGTTTTAGATCAATGATCTAACCTGATCTAGTAGATCTGTGTTAGCTGGATCGTTAACAGTAACGTTAAACAGAAAAATCATCTTAAATGCTCAATAAAAGCAAGGGAACTTTTAAAGAATTATCAGGTGAAGTTTGGGAGGAGGGTGCTACTGGACTGAATTTGCAAACAGTTTTGATAATGGTTTGCAACAATTTGCAAAGTTATTGAGAAAGCAAAACTATTCTCATAGTAAGGAGTTTTATTTACACTAAGCAAGGATGCCACATCACATTACAGGATGTTAAAAGTCCTACTGCATGCATTCATGCAGCCATTAGACAAAATTATGCATCAGCTTTCAGCACCAGTAACCTAAAGTAAGGCTTCTAAAAGAGAAAATCAATAGTTTGGCTATAAACTTATAGCATGTGCTTGACCTTGAAAGACATTGAAGAGCAAATATTTTAGCATTAAAAATATCCATGCTTTTTCTATCATTTCTATATCACTTAACTGCCTGTTAGAATCTTTTAAGTCCCGCATGCCTTTCATATCCACAAAATGATTTCTCGTCCCTCATACAGTTCTTCTCAAGTCATGGGCATTAATTTTCCTTAATAATTTTCTGGAATCAGTTACAACAACATAGGAATTTTTCCTCTTTGTTTTTTATTGTGAATAACCCATACCAACAACTTTCAAGTATGTTTCTACACTCTCATTCACAATGCACCTTTTCAATGTACTTGCAAACAAATGTAGATGTCAGTTTCGATGTCTAGTGTATTAGCCGTGTGCAGTATCTATTCAAGTGAACAAATCTGTCCAGGCAATGAAAGGATTTGTAGCTAATATCTACAATGCCTTTAGATGACCATGACAAAAAGCAGTCCTGTGCCCTGCACGCTGCCAAGCCGAACTCCATGAGACCCCAGCACTGTGTGTTTTACCTGGGATTCACACTTCCTGCAACTGCACAACACAGGTGGAGTCTGAGCCTACAAATCCCACTTATCATCAAATGAGGTGATATCTTCTTAGACTGGCTTTAGTCACATTGGGCCTTTGTGACCGGATAGGTGACTGGGTCAGGCATGTCAGGACACAAGTTTATTTCTGGCCCATGTGTGTAGGTAACAGAATGCATGGAAGTACATTGGCTTAGATTTCCCCTTAGTCTGCTCTGAAACTCATTGCAGTCAGAGTGGACACAGAGGCACACAGTGTGGACAGCTACTCGTTTGTGCTTGTGTAGTGAATTGGGCCTTCATTTGATATACACTTCTGAGATGCACTGGATGGTTTCAGCAGAAATGCGTATAGACACAAATAAAATTAACCAGCATTTCCTGATCACAGTTTAACTACACTTCCCAGTTCCTTCTTTTACCGTTCCTCTCTATTAAGTTCTTAACCAATGGCTGTATGTCACAGCCTACCAATAGGGTCCTTGTGTTTGAAGTCCATATTACCTAATAAGTGTACTTGTCCCATGGTCTGGCACAGTCAGAGCTTATTTAAAGAGAGAGAAATATTGCCACCCTTTGACCTGAGGAAAAAAAAAAAAATTCAAATACCCCTTCCTTAGGAATGCAGTAAGTCACCCTGTACTCCTCTTTGTACCCCTACCCAAGGAATATTGATTTTTTTTCCAATGGCATGGATAAGGTTGCCCTGGAATAGTACTGGATTCAGCTTTCTTCCCAAAGAATCTATAGAGACAGATTTATAACATTCCTCTGGGAATCACAGGATTGGGTTTCCTTTGGTACGTTTAAGTGCTTTCTGACATGCTCAGTATGAGCTGTTGTTTTATGGACGATATATGGAAGACAGGGGGTAAAATGTTCCTGTAGTCTTGTTCAAAGAAAGTGTCTCAGCCACTATAGGATTTCTAGGGGGGCTAAGAAGTCAGGACCTGAGTAAGAAGGACTCTGTTAAAATTATGGTGTTCCAAAGTGTTAAAAAAAGCACAAGACTTTTGTCACCCAAAGCACTCCATTCTAGAAAAATGGCAAATATCCAGAGTTCAGGTATCTCTCTTTTACAGGATCTAATTGATTCTTTGTTGTTCTTTCCCTTCAAAAAGCATTCCCTTTTTACACTATTTCTGTTAATCTGACTTTTTTCCTGATTTAGTAATTTCTCTTCAATAGTGGGAAATTATCCATTTATTTCTAAGGACAGGTTTTCTTTTTAGTAGTACCTGGCTGTGTACTTGTTTTTATGGATCAGAAATAAATAATGGCAAGCAAAAGACTGTATTGATGATGGCACCTGCCTCCTTGCTTTTCCATCTCTGCAGGCCTCTCTTCACAACTACATCAACTGTGCATTTGGGTGAAGCAATATTGTGGGGTGCTCCCATGCTCGTGGCAATTAAGACACATCAGACTACCATCTACCAGTTTTATTGCCACAATCTGATCACACTCATGGCTCACCAATGGTAACAGTTCTAAAAGTCAACACTAAACTAAAGCTGCTTCTCCTTTGATCAGTGAATAGAATTTGGGTGAGAGAAGATTAGGCCTCACATGTATCCCCACAACCATTCACTCAACCACTTTCACACTAAAGAAACCTGACAAAGTAATCAGGAGATTTCTCACAAATTGCTTTATTAAACTGAGATGCAAGGGTAAAAAGCAGAAAGCATACTGACTCAAGCAGAAAGTATGCTCAAGAAGTATACTGAATAAGCCACCTACACTGAGGTAAAGTTAAAAACTCCTCAGAGCTATCAAGTTTCTCAAGTAAATTCAAGTCAGGCTTTCTTATAGTTTTAAAGTTCTTGGATATCTACAGCACATATACAGTATATATACCTCATTTTGTTCCCCATGGAGAAGACAAAGAGCTGTAGAACATAATGACAGAAAAGATCACCAAATCACCAAACCTGATGTGGTTTCCTCCCTTTCTTATATCATAAACCTTGTCTATCATTCAGTTTCATACAAACCCTAAGGTTTTAATTAGACCAGAGTTTCAGCATAAACTCTGTGCTACAGACAGAAAAGAGGAGATCAAGGCATTAGTAATGCCAAAGGATCCTTTGATGTTAGAAAACTGACAAAGTGAGAGCTGCCCTGATGATTCCCAAAAGCTGAACCACATCCTATGTTGCAGAGGAAGTTGAAAACACCTTTCCACACAGCGCACATACACACACACAAGCCAGCATCTAGATCCCTGTCAATCTAAATCAGGTTTGACTCTCATCAGACAGTCAGCCCACTACTCAACTGTGAAGCAAACCACAGCCACCAGAAACCAAAGAAAGCAGTTTGTCTTTGCTAACTTGCAGTATAGTTCTGGGTGACCTGTCGTCCTGTGTCTAGGTATGGTCAGTCTAATATAAGGAAGGGCAGGAAAAATATGAAGATGCCCACCTCAGAGTACAGCTTGCTAATTACAGCTGGACATATCCCTGAGAGTTCCCATCCTGTTTTGCAGATACAACAGAAGCAGCAACATTTCTAGATTCCAGTAAAGATGAAGACTGTGGATAAGTTTGCACTATAGGCAGACAGATCTAAGCTAGCTCAGGATAAGGCTAAGACTGGAAGCAGCGTAGCCACGTCAGCTTGACTGCACTAGCCAAAGCATAATGCAGTGCAGTGATGATGTGTCTGCATTGTTTCCAGGACCCAGAGTATAATTTCTGTTCACCATTGTACAGATGTGTAGATCTACCACCTCATCTGGAGCTAGCCTGAAAATCTTAAACAGAATTCTGCACTGTAAGGCAGCTCACCCCTCATACATGCTTCCTATTGTTTCAGGACACGCAAGGAGGAACGTTTAGACATTAAACACATTCAGTATCTGGCAACATAGCATCTCTTTTGCATTATTAAAAACCGCTGTATCCCTTGACATCAGCTACTAGCTGAATATTTTCCATAATGCTGATCAGGAAGGACTGAACCCTGTCCATTTCTAGGAAATCTCAATGACCAGTTTACATCCAATATCGCTGTGGATTCAACACCAGGAACATAGGAGCAATCCTTCAAATAGGCAATGTTTCTTTAAGAACAGTCTCAGGAAAACAGGTAGATCCTGTTTGTTTCCACTATTGTCCTTCTTGTTCTTTTTTAGTGGAAAGCATGTATAATTTAATCATGAGCACTAATATCTTTTGCTTCCTCTCACTGTTATTAATTTTTCACCTATATTTCTTTATACATAATTTTAGAACTGACCTGACTAGTACCCACCTGCTCTCCTCAGAAAACCTATTCATCTGTCCTACCCATTGGCCATTTAAAACAAATTAAAACATGGAGAGCAAAGCCACATTAACTTACTTCCTTCCTTGATCCCTTGAGGAAAAGCCTTTCCAGCATTGACTGTGGGTCTTATTTGACTGACTTTTGCACTTTTGATTGGTCCTTGGATACAGCAGTGAGAAGATATTTCCTGTGTTGTAGAGTGTAATAAGGGCAACAGACTTTACCCTGAGCCATGAGCTGAACAAGGGAGGAAATTGGAGTGCCTCACAGTAATTAATCATTGTACGATGAGACCTGTCAAAACTCTTTCTAAAGCTGATATTGCTGTCAATAACCAGCTAGTACATCCGCATCTGTGATTGTTTAAAATAACAGCCAATACTGCAATCAACATATTTTACACTTATACTTCTTTTTTATTTACCAAATGTAATTCTCCTAAGTACTATATGTGCTACAGTGTTTGCCAGATGACAGTACTGCTGGTGTCAATATCTAAACTAAATGTTTTTGCCCATAGTAAGAATCCAACAAATCCCCCGAGCTGCAAAATGAAGTACCAGCTAAATTACATTTGTATCTAGTCTAAATTCCAGTGGTAAGAAAAATTTATCACCAAACATTTGTACTCTGGATATTGGCTTATGGTTGAATGGGAAAAGAGAGAAGTATCTCAGGGCAGTTTCATGTCATACTGAAAGTTAAAATAAATAATAGCTGCCAGATTCTCAGCTGGTATGAAAGAAAGTAGTTCAACTGTAACTATAGAAAATTGTGTTGCTTTACATCAGTTGAGAATATGGTCCACATGCCAAAGCAAATCTGAACCTAAATTTTATATTTTCAAATTTTATGTTTTATCTCACTAATTGAAAACAGCAGCAGGACCGACTTCCTCTAAAAACTACTAACTTTTCCTTTCCTTTATCAAATGTCTGTGTGCTTTGTGGAATAGGCCAAGAAGTTATGAGGTAAGGCTGAACTTACCTCTAATAGCTTACTTAATAGAAAAAATTGAAGATGCTTTTCCTCTAACTCAGTGGCTGTGTGCAGCCTGTGAGACACTCTTCTGTTGCCTGCTGCCACAGATAATTTAAATGTTCAAATAGGGGTTAACAAGGAAAGTAAAGGATACCGCCCCACAGTCAATTATTTGTGCAGTACTGTTTTTCAGCAGTTTCTGTGTTTCACATGCTGATAATTTCGTGCTCTGTTTCTTCCAGATCAGACTGCAAGGGAACTAGCTCTCCCTGGAGACTGCGTGAGGAGCTTACTTGGCTAACTCAGAGTCATACTCCAAGACCCAGGTTACACACTTAATGTGTCAGCACTGTGCAATCTTTTGTTTTTTGTCTGTAGAGCCCTACAGAACTCAAGCTCTCCCCCCTTATCTTCAAGGTTTTGAATGTAGATACTGTCTTTAGTGTTAAGAGAATGCAATACACAGGTAGCTCCTCAGCAACTAATTTCTGCTCATTTTGGTCACAGAAAACTACGGAATGCCAGTTGTGGGCCACTCTAAGGGGAGAAGGAACACAAACATCCTAGGAATTCTGGGATCCAAAGCAGGGACATGAAGATGGAAGGCTGTGAGGGATAAAGTATCACTTTGAAAAGCCCTATCATAGAGGATGAGAATGTGTGAGGTTGCCAGCAGGTTCTGGCAGGAGAAAAGTATGCAGACTGTAACAATGTCTCCTGGGCTTGCTTCTGGTAGTCAGTGAGTGTAGCTTCACTGCGTCTCTCCTCATCCCATTCCTTATAAATGTCTGCAAAATAAAAACCAACCCCATTGTTCCTTGTGGTTTGGATGCAATGAGAGCAACCAAATGTATAATCCTGTCATACAGCATTGGTCCTTCGTGTTTGACTCTTTAACTGACCACAATAAATCCCACTATTTTCTTGCACTAACATAACCAAGATAAACAGATTATGCTGCTGCAGTAACTTACCTTGTTCATAGCTATGTCTCCAAACGTTTCCATTATCAAAATAGTAGAAATACAGCAGTCCTCAATACTTTTGTTTCTGGTCACTGGTATAAAGTATTAAGTAGATTAGAACAATGAAAAAAATCCCTGTAAGACTCAGCTCAAACCTCACACATTCAGTGATAACTCTGTGATTACATTTCAGGACCTATAAGACAAACTCTTTCAGTATACACCATATTGATTCTCAATCACTATCTTTTGAACCAAAATAATATGTAAATAACTACATGTTAAATAACATGTCATATATACATGTCTGTAAGACATGTCATGCCTTACAGAAACCTAGGTACCTTGTATCAACACAATTCCATTTTGCAAACAAAGCAGTAATCTCACACAAAAGAAAGTTATTTTGACAGGATCTACTTTCCATATGCTTATGTTGATTGGCATCTATCCCATTTTCCTTCTTTAATTCTTTGGTAACAGAGTCCCATATCAGTCACTCTGTTATTTTGCTTGGGATTGATGTCATGCTGACAGCCCTATAATTATGTGGGTTGGCTCATTTAGTCTTTTTAAGCACTAGCATGGTATTATCTTTCTTCCAGTCCTCTGGAATGTCCTTAGTGTTCATAGGGTTATTGCAAATCAACATCCTGGTACCACCAGTTGAATACGTGCTAGTTTACCACTCACCAGTAATTTACTTCTGTAATCCATTTTACAGAAGTTTCCAGCTGATGAGAATCTTGGGCAACTTTGTGTGACTGCACTTTTTGCCTAAGTTGTGATTTATGAATAAGAACTTTAACAGTGTTATCACTGAAGTGAGAACAAAACTTCAAAACTTTTTCCCTATATATTTTTATTTGAAAAACGTCTAGGTGGTTCTACCTTAAAGCATGCAGGACGTTTTCATATATACATGCTTGTATATGTGTGTCTATTTATATATATATATGTAAAATCACATATCAAGTTAAAATAAGTAAGTGAATTGTATGAAAAAATTATTTGTGGTGAGGACAATGTTGGCCATGCCTATGCTAAAAAAGTTATTTAGTGTAATAGGACAAACCAGCCGAACAAAGCAGTTGCTTGCTGTGGCTCCTACATCTAAATGGTATTTCAGTCAGGTTCTTGCTCTGTGCTGTTTAGTTTGGTCCCCTGCACTGAGTGTCCTTACCGTGTGTGGTTCTTAGCTCTCTAAAGGACAAGTCATAGGTATGGAAGTTATGCCCTTACTGGGGCTTGGAGTTGCATTTGGTGTGCAACAAGAGCAGAACTTTTTTCCTCTGAAAAAAATCCTGTTGCATGTAGTGTAACTGCTCTACAGTCCAAATCAATCTGCAGCAAATGCTTCGGCCAGGGAAGTTGCTTCCAAGCTGCAGTGTTGTTCTCAACTAAAATGCAAATATGCACACCACCATTAACAGTATTTTGTTGTATTGAAAGCACTTGTTACAGAAAGTTTCAGTTTGTTTCTTGTATTTTAATTGACATTTTAGAAACTTTTTTCACTGATATGATGCTGTGTCAAAGATGAGAATTAGATCTACCATGTATCTATCTCTATTATTAATTTATTGAAGAAAAGTAAAAAAGAAATTTAATTTCTCACATTCTAGCAAACATTATTAGCTATTTGTTACATTTACTTAACATAAAACCAGGTTGAATCTAAAACAGATGCCACAAATGACCTACTGAGAAGATGGTGCTGAGGGAAATTTAATTCTAACCATGTCAAGCATTTAGATCAGTGGATGCTGTACAGGTAATTATTCTAACTACATTCAATGTTGCACAGATTAATTATCACTTCAATAGTTGAAAATGGCAGTTGATTCCTTCAAATCCCTAGTATTAAAATTAAAAAAATGGGATGCTACATATGTGTTGGGCAGAATGTGAATGTCATGAGGAACTTATAGCTGGAACATATGATCATCTTTTTTCTGAATATCACAGAAAAGTATGAACAACTTTCTTCATGTGGCACTATTTCCTTGCTGTATATCAGACAATGGTTTGGTACAGGTCCCACACACATAACAGAGATATGACTAGTCTGTCTAGGTGCTGCTGCTCTGCCTCTGTGACCATGACATAATACAGCATTTATATTTGCTATGTACTGCAAGGCTTACTTAGCTTGTAGTAACCTGTAGTTTCTAAGGGCTTGAGTATGGCCTTTTATTACTCCAGCCAGTGCAATGCATAAAACTTTCCGTTTCCTGCCTGATCATGATCTAAAATTTTTTTGTTAAGATTTTTCTGTTGGTTCTAGAACTTGATTATGCTGAGAAATCCACTTTGAACTTCTGGTCTATATTAATTCATGGCCAGTTCATAGCCTTTGGTTATTGTACAAGCTTTGTTCTTTGGCGTTATTTGTTTTCCCTCCATTCTAATATTTTTCTGCAACATATTGGAAGGTATAAGCAATTATAACCTTACTTAGCCTTCATTTTGCTACAGTGAATACTTTTCAAGTACTCAGCTGACCAACATTCAAGAAACAGGTAAAAACACATTTTCATACATTCTTAAGAAGCTCTCATTATTTGTCCCAAAGCTCAATAACTTCAAAGAAAAAAAAAGTTTTAAATAGGGAATTATTATAATAATTTTTAAATTGTTTGAATATGCTTTAACCATATTTAACATATAATATCTTTCCTCTGAAGACCTCCAAGGAATTAAAAATTCACTAATTAAGTACTGTAACATCCTTGAGAGGAATATACCATAATTATCTCCATTTTACAGATGGAGTAAGTGAAGCACACGGAAGCTAAGTGATTTGTCCAAACTAACACATTCCACTGGAGTGTAGCCAGGAGAGATACCCACGCTTTCTAATTTTCAGTGGAACAATAGATTATGCTACACACACCAGCCTCCAAAGGCAGTATGTTACTGTTTCTTCACCAGAAATTGTTGGCTTCCTTTTTGAAAATAAGATGAAAAATTTTGCCTTAAGTTCAGATTGTCTAGTAGCTGCCAAGCAGTCTAAAAAATGTACTAGCATATGAATAATTATAAAGGGTTATACTCAATGAAAGATGGAGTTGGAAATGATACCCAAACACTCCTGCTCAATAGCAGTCTTCAGTCTTGTACCTTCTTTCCTGACTGCGTATCTGATCATCCAAAGTTCAGGCATCTCCGTTCATATGACAAAATTGTGTCTGATTAGGTAATAGAAGACTGCATATGCATCAGGACATACCACTGGAGGATGTTGGCCCGTCCCTTTGACTAATCAAACATGCATTCATTAAAATGATAGGGAATATCTTCATTTTGGACAGCATCCTGGCACAGGTCCCATCATATGAGAAGGCAGAGGCTGTAATCCCTGATTATCTCCATGAAAATCTGTGTGGCTTTCTCTAGCCAAAATTTTTGTTGCCTGCTAATAGCAGTTTATAAGGTTCTGGAAACCTTCTGATAAATGTCTGTATTCTCTTTGTTATAGCAGCATTTATCATAAAATTCAGTTTTGAGAGCCAGCACCAAAATTTGGGAACCCCGCTGTTTCACTACTTCTTCCTGCATCTTCTAATTACTGCTGAGTGATTCTCCCCTCTTGCATATTCTTTCTGACCCTTGATTTCTTTGTTACTTTAAGACACAAACTCAAAGGCAGAGTAACACATCTGTCTCCATCTTCCCTAATTAACACGTATCCTAAAAAAAGCTCAAAGACACTTTCCAGAGATGCACAATATGAAACAGTGGTTTTGGACCATCTAGGCAGAGTAGAACATTGATTCAGGTCTTCCCTGACAAATTTCTAACTACTAGACTACATGATAAAAGATGGGAAGTGCAACTATTCTGACCTCTTCACTCTCTGAGTGCAGAAGAAATGAGTGGACCATGTTAATTTCTTCTGAAATTGAGTGGGCTGTGCGCCTGAGCTTCCTAAGTAGCTCTGAATAGTTCCGTTCTCAACATTTTGGCTGCTTTGAATATAGTCTTAATGCTATCTCCCCTATAGCATGTCATTCCAGCTTGAGTAATGGGTTCAATGTGTTAAAATTTTCCAAAAGGACAAAAATAGTAGAAATGTGTGGCTCTTACAACTTCTCTGTGTTCCAGAAGTCGGTGACTATAAAACACCGAGCTGATTATTTTACTAATTCACGTTTCATGCAACTCCTGCTCAGACTAAAAGGAATTGCACATGCTTATTTAGAGGAGGAGAATATAAATATGGAAAAAAAATAAGTGCTTATCATTACAAAATGTAAGATCATGAAAGTGCACAAAGCTGAGGATTTTTTCTCTTTGCATGACAGATACAGAGATTAAAATTCACTCTTAGAATTCCAACCTTACAGAAACTTTGCTCTCTTAGGAAGTATAGAATATCCTCTTACCATGACCCACTGTTTGAAAAAACTGGAAAAACATGGTACTAAATACATATGTTTTGAATATTAAATAATACTTTTTTTTTATAAAATTAATACAGAGATTTATTTTCAGCATTAGAAGTTACATTTTAAAATAATTTTTACAAAGTGAGCATCTGTTATATAGAATTATTCTGACACCTGTTGTTACCTAAATACATTAAAAAATTTGAACTAAAAAAATATGGTAAAAAATATGATCCAAAATTGTAATTATTTTTAAGATTGGCAGTGGAGCTTTTTCCCATTCTTAAATATTATGCATTAGTTATCATGAGATAGACAGTGAATAAAGATGATAACATTAAAAAAAAAAATCATCATAAGCCTTGTAATTTAAAATTAATATACATATACAGGCAGTAAAATTTGCCAGTGATGCATGAAAAAAACTTATACGTTAAACTCTTTACATCTACATTTATGTAACTATATATTCATTAATTAAAGAGCAAGAGCAAAAAATGTATAAAGTTGATGAAAGGTTTACAGACCTAGTGACCTATCCCAACCCCAAGGATTAGTACAGAAACTGTGTGTGACTGCAAATTATTACACCAGCCTTATGAGGATAATGATTTCCCACCTTCCATGGCGCTGCATTGTTATCCATAAGCTCCCAAAGGTCCTTAAGCTTGTTAATAACCGTTATAGATGTGCAATGAAGTGAATCAAGACTAAAATGAACTCACCTGAGCCTAAGTAGATTAACCCTGTTCAAGTCTAATGATGTCCATATAAATTCATCTGGATCTCCTTCCATCAACAAATAGAAAAGTGCAATAAAGTGATAAGACAAGGGTATATTTTATCTGTTCTTTTAAAAATAACTGCAGGAAGTTAAGCACGACACAAATTCAGGAATCATTATTCAAACTGCAAAAGCGGATCACCCTTTCCTAGTGGGGACATATTTGGGCTCCTGGGATTATATTCATGTGTGTTCAGCACTTAGTATTCTTGAGTCCTGTTCACAGGCTGAGGGCACTGTGGCTTGTAAACTGACTGCAAAAACGTTACTTAAACAAAGCTGGACAACTTCTGCATTAGATTATTAGCTAATCCCAGAGAAAGTAATGGAAAAGATGATGCATACAAAAACGAAGAAGTATTCACATTCAAAATGAAGATGCAGGTAGCAGTTTCTGAAAATTTTAGACTAGCTTTATATTTCTGAAGAAAGAAAAACCTTGATTTTGATCTATTTTAGAGGGAAATCAAAGCACGTTTATAAAATAGTCAGCTAGGATTCATAGAAAATATGTACATAAAAAAGGTAAAATGTACTTAGACATACCACCAGTGGGATTTCACATACAGCCTAATATCTTATGTTTGCAAATATTTAAGTGACAGTATTTCTGCATGTAATGAATATATAACTATTCCATGTTTTACGTTGTAGAAATCCCCATCTAATACACTAAATGTCATTTTTATAATTTTTCGTATATTTTGTTACAGAATGTGAAAGAGGTGGAGATAATGGGAAACTTAAAGGTGGAAATGGTTTTTCATTGTTTGAAATGGATAGTAAAGAATGAGTGAGTGATCTTATGTTGGTGCTTAGATGAACACTGGAAAGAGAAGATAGAATTAAATTACAGAGTCTTGACCATGGTGACGTCTGAATTTGATGTGGAAAGACATGACAGGTGGGCTTTGCAAATCGTGAGTACCAGAAGAGGGACATAAGTATGGAAATAACATTTCAGACAGGAATGATCATTTAGACCTGAAAAAAACAGATCAGAATTTAGGCAAGAAAGCACTCTCCAGGAAAGCTCAGGAAGCAGCAGCAGCGTTACTGTTCAGAAATAAGTAAGATTCATTATCTGGATATAATCTGTATGTTGTATGTGAGGAAGAGAGAGATCATACAAGGAGAGGGAAGAGAAATCTGGACCTAGACATCTATCACGATGGATAAAGAAGACAAGGATGATCTGGAAGAAAAGAGAAAACATTAATTTGCTATACTGTTGTCAAAACCAGAACATTCAATAAAAGAAGAAGGAGAGATATAAGAACCATTTCAGTTATGTGACTGAATACACAGCAAGTGATACAAAGATTAATAAAGAAGTGGGTTGTTAGAGACCAGATGTAAGGAATGAAAAGGAAAACCCTCAAAAAGAGGACTACAAAGGAACCTTTGAAGAAATGTGTTATATGAAGCCTCTCATATTGGATGATTGGCATCATATCTGTGTGGAGGGAGAGATAGGTGGACAATTTTCTTCAATAGGAAAAAATCTAGCTTTGAGAAATATTGTTCATGATGGACTAAACAGAGGCAACCTGAAGCAAATGTCCCTGTCGTCCAAACTGCCTGCCTTCTTAGAGATTTATGTTATGCTGTGTCTCTTGTGCTCTTCCCCATTTACACAGACTATGGAAGACAGTCATTTCTGAGTGGTGGTATTTTACCAAGAACACAAACACTCTGCTTTCCATTAAGAGTAGAAGCCAGTAGAATGGCAGAAGGAAAAGATCTAGGTGCAAAGGTATCTCTTAATACAAGTGTTTCAGTAGGCTCTGCTCTAGAAGATGCACATTTTCACTCCTTGTAGTTCATTGACTTTGGTTTATCTACCCATTTGTCCTCCTGCTGCACCTCTGCCATCTTATTCTCATCCGATATTTTTATTAAGTTGACGAATTAACAACTTTTTGTTTTTGTTTCTATGTGGCATCCTTATCCTTTACACCGCTGCCTGTTTTGTCTATGTAGATGATAAGCTATCTAGGGTATTTTAACCAACCTCACAAAAACACAAAGAGGTTTGGATCATAAATCAAAACAGAAAATTCTACTTTTGACTGTACCTAATTTATGCTTTTCTTAATCCTGGTACCTTTTCAAGAACAGTTAAAAAAGAAAAGATAGCGATGGGAAACCATTAAAAATAAGATCATGGAGCCAAGAACCAAAATGTTTCCAGGGGAGAAGAAAAAAGGCCTTTGCTGAATATTATGGAAAAGAAGACATGTGTGGTTGGTTTGTTTGTTTGTTTGTTCATTTGGCTTCATTTTATTTTAGCTCATCTGTCTTAAATAAGATTACAATATTTTCTGATTACTTAGAATAAAACCTGCTAGAACTGGAGTTCCAGTTTCCTATGTTCAACTGTTGTTTTTCCCCACTGAGCAGCAAGAGTTCAGACAGATGTATGTAATAAATTCAGAAATGTTGATCTGCACTGCAGATGAAAGGCCAAATAACAGTATAGTCATAAAACTGAAACTTTTCATACCATGCAAGCAGCCTGTACTATATTTTACTCCACACTTCAAGATATATCACAATGACAGATTTTCTAATGTCAGGATATCATATCAAAAGAATTCAAAGAAGTTTCTCAGCAGCTGCTGTTAGAATAGTTGCAATTGACTTATAAAGCTGTCTAAATCATAGCAGTTTTCCCTATTTCCTACACTTTCAGAGTACTTTCTTGTTAGCAAAAAAACCAGATTCAGAACAATCAGACTAATATATTCAACCATTCTACAGGACTGCTAAAGGTAGTGCTTATAGCAATAAACTGAACTAGAAAGTTTATAGTAACAGGAACAGTATGTAAACAGAATTTTGAGAAGGTAAGTGATTTTTATTCATACTATACGAAACACTTTTTTTTTTTTTTTTTAGGACTTTGAGTTAAGTACATGCTTATAAAGTAAAAAAAATAAAGGTGGCTTGACAGTTCTGACCAAGGTTGTAATCAACATCTGAACTTGTCAAAGCAGCTTCCAGCAAAGTCAGGAAAAAAAACCCTGACACTCCTGAGGCTTCCAGTTCTCCCCTTTTACTCAGTTTTCCTGTTTCAGATCTCTTTGCTTTATGAAACAGTATATTTTCCATCCTTTCTATGGTAACTTTCACATTCTTCTTAACAATTTAAATGGACCATAAGAGTATTTTCCTCAGCTTCTCAATAGACATTGTAAAACACCAAAAGGGGTGCAATCAGGAGCATTTCTAATTAGCAAAGCAAAACTAGGCATTAAAGGGCAACAACACTATTCAAAGGGGAAAAAAAAAGTTATTTTGGAACAAATTTATGCATTCCAAATTTCAGGAGATATCCTTAGCCATGGAACATAACACAGTAGATTTGTCCCAAACTTCTGTACATATTTGTGGGTCAGTAGTACAGCAATACCAGTTTAATACCCCCAGATCTGTACTAACATTCTATATGGCAGCAAAATCAAATAAGATTAGGTAGGAAGCTGTTTGCAGCTTAAAAATTAGGCCATTGGGGTAGCCATTTATTGTTTGTGATGGAAATTCAACACAATTTTTTCTTTCAATAAATACATGCAAACTTGCCTTTTAAAAAGATTAGTAGTATTCAGATTCCTAGAATGCAATTACTGACACATTTTTTTACAGGTAGCTTATATTATGGCTGGTCTGTATGCATGAGGTTGTAAAATCAATATCCATAGAAAACTTTTGAGGCACTTTTAGCAAATGTACTATGAGCTTTATCAGTGACAGCAGGCAGATACAATTGTAAACATGTTTAGTTTGGGAAAGAAACAGCTTGGCTAATGATTGAGATAAATATTGGTTTGCATTTTTAACATTTACTTTGTACTAATAGACTTTTTATTTCATAAGCATGTAAGCAATCATGGTAAAGCTATGGCAGGACTACAGTATCCTGGCATATTCATTCCTTGAAGTTCCCCAATCAAACACAAAACTCAGTTGTTTGCTTTGATATTTATTTAATGATGTGAGCTCTGAGTGGACTTGAGTCAGCCTCAAGTATTTCATAGAGCAGTGAGTTTCTTTTGAAATGGAGCAATGTAAACACACTTTCAGGTGTTGTATAAATAGCAAAACTGTAACGCATAATATTTCTTTAAATTAGCACAGTGTTAATAATTGATGGGGGAGGGGGTCATATATAGGTTATCTGGCAAAACAACAAAGGTATTTCTCAACATGTAGGAAAACACATAACACAAGTTACAACTGTGCAAAATATATGATAATCAAGATTATTTCAAACTGTCCCTGGATATCTGAAGACTTGCAAAATGCTTCAGTGATACATTAATGCACATTAGTTTTCCCAAAGTGAATTTTTACCTTACCAGCCATATTATCATTACAAAAACCATCTTATAGTGTTATACTGAACCATTCTGAGAGATCTCATATGCTTCATGCACTCACTGCAAGTATTTTCATATGGGTGTTCTGCCTGCCTGTTCCTGAGCATTTGCAATTTCCATCCTCTTCCTAAAGTGAATCAAGATCAGTTCAGTCAATCAAGGGTAAAAGTTGGAAAAATACATTAGTAAGCAATGAGTGATGAAAGAAACAATAGACAAGTGACACTGTGGTCTTGCTGTATAGTTACAGTTTAGTCATGATGTTTTCATTTCTGTATTCTCTGTAGGAAACATCAGCTACTGTCTACTGAAGGCAGTTTAGTCAATATACTTACACACACACATTATTCAATGTTGAGAAGATGCATAAATTGTAACTAGACCCTGACTTTACTAAAATTAAGAGTAAAAAAATAATGTGAGTGTTATTTGACAGCATAGTGATTACTCAGATGGAAAAGTCACACTGGGACAGTTCAAAAGTATTTGGGATCTTATTCTGGAGCTAGTTGTCAGAAGTGAGAAGGCACAGAAATTCCTCTCCCTGCTAGCCTCACCCTACTCTTCAAGACAAAGTGACTAATTTGCATGGGTTTATCCAAGCTTTAGCAGTATTTTCTCATTGCTTTTCTGACCCAGCCTCTAGCATCCATTCAACAGGAGAAAATTACTTTCCACCTTACAAGACACATCCCACCAAACACTTGAATAGACAAGAAGTGACAGCTCTTGCTATCTGTCCGAACGCTATTTCAATCCAGAGGTGACAAGCTTTCTACATCATCTCCTCAGAATCTTTATTTCTACACCTGACTCTTCCTGTCTTTTCACTGCCACTAACACTAAGGCTATACATGGAAGTAGTACAAAAATAGTATAATTCACTGAGTGCAGGTATAGAGAGCATCTTCCATAGTTAATGAAGGTTCTGTTTAGGCATTAGTCTTCAAGTTTTTTGAAAAACAAGTTGCTAGTAAACATAAAAATTCCTTAATGTTCTGCAAATCTAAAAGATTATGTCTATTATTCCTGAATTTGAGAACAATGCTAAGTGACTTTTTTTTTTAACTTTCATATTACAAATTCTTCTACAATCTTCCACTTACATCCCTAGTTTGATCAGTATGTCCACTTTAGATCAGTGCAAGCCACAATCAAAAATAAACCACTTCATTCTTAAGAACTTTCACCCTACTAAGCACATCTGATCTAACACTGGATGCAATTTAAAGTAACGTTCTATACCATAAAGTATTATTGATAGTGTCTGTCTAAACCAGCCTTGGATTTTTGGCCTGATCATCAGGATTAGCACATTTGACAAAAACAATGAAACTAGATCCACATGAATGAAACCATCTGTGGGTCCTAAACTGCAGAATATCCAAAGTGAGCTTGGATTCTGTTCTACGCTATCCAAGTGAAATACAACAACAGAGTTCAATCTGTACCTTTTACAAAACCATAAGAACTTGATGTTCACGATGTTGAGATGAACTTAATATTTTTTTAAGTCTTTATATCTTCTACATTCAGTATTTTAGCTAATAAGTGGCCCAACATTTTATAAAGTTTTGTAAAGAAACATATGCAATATGCATGGACTTCTATAAACAGAAGAGCAAATAACACAAATAAAACACATTCACTTTCAGGAATATTCCACTATATTCATCAACACTAGTGTTCAATGTCAAGTAGAAATCCAACTGGCATGTCTATTGTGTATCCACCAGAGGTGGATGGCATGCAATACCTTAAAGTTTTTAAATCAGTACCATGCCTTAACAGATAAGGACTTGTGCTTGATGTCAGCTGTTCTCCGACTGCCAGCTCCATGGCAGATTTTGCTAGGAATGACTTTCATCTGCACTGACAACCAAAATATAGTGAACAATGTGTTACACTTCTGAGATGAGAGTGAAAGGGCTACATGTGAAGTGCCAGTCAGGAACAGTAGAATACACATTACTTAATGTCACTTATAAATATAAAACACTTAGGAAATACTAGAATGATAACTTCATCAGTAGAAGGGAGGGATAAGCCTCACAAAGAAATTTAATAATGTTTAAACAGAAAAAAAGTCAGCAAACAGCACAGAAATCAATAGCAAAATTATACCATAGCATCCTGAATACATGCTTCTTGGACCTACTATCTTCTCTTGAAAAGTGAGATTTCTAAATGGATATCTGTACTCATCCAAAATCTTTTGGTAACACAGTCAGTGAACTAATTCATCCAAAGTTTTCTGAATTCAATAAACTTTCTTCAGTATATTCCCTAAAACATGTGAAACCCACAAAAATTAGAACTCTACCTTACCAACAGTAAAGATAGCAAAATAGGGTTTTCAAATTTTAGAAGATACTAGACTATCCAGACTTAATTTAGCTCCTTGATGCACCAAGAAAATGTTAATATGTAGTGATGTGAACTTAGACCAAATACAGACTAAAGAAACACCTTCTCGAAGACCTTATTTCTGTACCCACACTTTAAAAGATTGTTGAAAACCCTAAAAGGATTAAGAATAGACATACAGTAACACTTTCAGTTCTAGAAAACATAACCAAAGGAGTTACTTAGCTCTACTTAGCTACAGGGGCTAACAGTCACATATAAAACATACAAAACCATTTCTGTCTGTATTAATGGACCTAAATGGTGAAGAGATGACTGCTAAGCATGTGCATAGGCAAAGAAGAACCTATAGTCATCATTAAATAGTGATCTTTAAAGTTCCTCACTTCTGTCCTTTATTTGCCTGCCCATTTCTTGTATTGCAATGTCTGCTCTACAGCTGCCAGCCATGGGTCATTCTTGCACTCTTACTCTGATGGTACTCTTACCATTAGTGAATATCTCTTAAGAAATATCTAAATTAATGTTCTTCTTCAGTTCTGGCATTTATCTTGTGAGCAGATCTATGTCCAGGCTAAAAAGATCTGCTTCTCTTCCTAGTGAAACTTGTGTTCCTTGTCCATGTCATCATTTCTGACATTTGGCTTATTCTTCAAAACTGTTTCAGCACAAAAGGAACTCACCAATTTATTTTAAATAATGACTGGCAAAACCCAAGACCAAACCCATCCTACATTCTCACCAATGAATCCAGTCCATTTGTTGATCCTTCTTGAGTTATTTTTTCTACACTTCTAACTCTCCTGTGGCTCATTCTCCTTGTAATACATGGATAGCTTACTGTCTTCCATCTCACAAAAAAATGCTTTTGATCTGTTTGTCTACCTAGTCATCTGTCTTGCACCTTTGAACTAAATAATGTTCTATACTGTACTCAAATTAAAATGCATCTCCATCCTAGATCCTCTCAAACAAGTTCCTGTACATTGCAATAAATCAAAGCCACTGTCATTTAAATGCCTAGTGGCATCTTCCTAGACAGACCTTAGAACTAGTATCCACCCTCCTCCTTGTTCTCTCAGCTACCCGTCAACTCCAAACTTTTTAGAAAACTCCTGTCCTCTTATAGCTATCCTCCATGACTTTTTTCAAATTTTTTTTTTAATCTCTACAATTCCTCTGTCAGTATGTCCCTCTTAAAAGCATTTCTTAAATGTGATATTCACAAAAAACATCCCAATAATTTGACATCTGAATTCCATAATCAACATCTTTCACTGTTTCTTTAAAATCTCATTTGCTCATTGTTTTTGTACCTGGTTTTTAAGCTCTGCACTTTATAAGTATAGTATCCAGCATAATGAAGCTCATGAGTTAGACCTCCAAATTACAATGCTATTCATATCAAAATTAGCTTTCAGCATTCTGGAAAGAAGTACCTTTTTTTGGATTCCCCATGTTTCAGTGAAACCATCGCATCTCAGTATACAGACATACAAAACCAATTTTTGTATTTTTCTTTAGAGGGAACTCTAGGAGTCAGGTTCTTTGCTGAGGAACATCTGAGTCACAAAAATGAAAATAAGCCAGATAGGCAGGTGAATTGTCATGTGCCAGTAAGCTGAATAAAGAAAGGTGAGTGTACATCAGTGTTTAAATTCTGGGTCCATCAGAGATTAAGCGTGCTGAGGAGAGCACACATTCAGATGTTAAGTAGAGATGTGAACAGAGTAAAAATCATAACAATAATTATTATTACTTTTGTTTTTGTTATCAAATGTCAAGAGAAAAAAATTAAACTTGCTTACATGGGAAATTCTAAAATCTCTCATAAAAACTAATTTATATCTTCATGTGAATAAAAGCACTGAATTCAGATCATCCAAACAACTTTTAAAATAGATCAAATCGCAACTGTTCCAAAGTTCAAATAATGAATTTGCATATGTGGTTTCAATCCCTGGCAGGCGATCCAGATGACAGCCAACAGACAAGACACAGCATAGAAAGTGGCCAAAAAATTTTATCTAGAGTTGGACCTTAGGCTTATATCCAGTCTTCAGCTATAATAAACTCAAAGAAAAGCAACTGAATTTTGATAAACCCATTTTGCTTTTCTAAAAGATTCACTGTGTAACTGAACTATTTCTTATTGTAGTAACAAGAAAAACAAGCAAATAAAAGATCTGTAAAATGTCAAGGTTTGTTATGTTTTTAAATACTTGGCACATCCTCTCTAAATACCTGTTTGTAAATGAGAATTTTTTTTAAATAAAACATCTTAAGTAATATTTTTTACACCAGAATAAGTCATGTCTTGAAAGATCTGCCCTCCTATACTTATGTGGGGTTTTTTTTTTCTTTTTCCTCTAGCTTTACACAGAATCTCTGAGTTCTTCATGGTACCTTATTCTCGCGAGATTTCACCACTTTTACTTCACTGCAATGTAGTAAATGTGAAAGTTGACCTCACAGGTCTTAAATAGGTGCCCTTTGCTTTTATGCTAGTCATGAAAATCACAATTGCTGTAATAATTTGCTCCTAGCAGTAGTCTAGCAGCTGTCTAAATTTACAAGGTCAGTTCTAGCACAACCTAAGCCAAACTTTTTAGAGACCTCAGGGTCAGGTTTCAAATAACTGCACATTCCTACTTTAACCAAAAGTAATCCCTGAGACTCAGCACACTTTAAAGATGAATGTTCATCTCTTCTCACATTTGAAACTTCAAAGGCCCAATTACTACTGGGCTGACATGGGCTGTTTCATGATACTTCCTGTGCAAAGTGCTACCTCTCTGCACTCTGTGTTTCTGATGCTTCTGTTATCGCTGGCCAGTCTCTCTTTGGCAACACAAAATTCAATACCAGATTTCCTCTCACTTCTTCCTTGCACTTGTTAAAAGCAATTACAGTTAGCATCCATATTTGAACTTTGAGTTCTGTTTCCGGGATTGTTTATATTCTTTACGATGGCTACATTAATCATCAGCTATTGTGTTATCTTACAGTCAAAACTATTGGAAACACCTGGCTGGTAGATAAAACAAAAGTAATGCTACCAAAAATATTAGGATTACGGTCAAGATAATACCACTATAACACTGTCTGTACACAATTTGCTTTTAGGGAAAAACATTAACAAAATTAATCAATTGACTAAAAGATAACGTTCCTCTTGATAACAGCAAAGCTCTTCAACCTATATTTGTATATTTTTGTTATTGGGAGAGTTTTAGTTGCAATTTTTATTCCCATTTAGTGATTTAGAGGCTTACTAAAATGGAAAAACTGAACTATAAAAATTTGCATCAGGCACAGAGTCAAATCACACATCTTTTGCTTACAACTTTCCTTCCCTAAGTGGATAACTTGGACGATATACACTTACCTTTGCATCAAAACTTTATTATTCTTCATTTAGTATCAATATTTTATTTTTTAAAAAATCCTGCATGACATATCCTACACTAGACAGCTTGGTTAATTCATTAAAACTCTCAGTCAATAGCTGACAGAAAATGAAAGCAATCCCAGCATGGTCAGTTCTTGAAAAGAACCATGAATTCATGGGACAGATGGGGTGGGCTGGGAGTGTATAGAGTGGAAAGGATAAGATTCCTTGCATAAAAGAATTACAATATTTTTATTATTTCAGTGCAATGTTATTTAATAGAATAAGGTATAAATATATATTTTGTACTGCAATGTTTACTTAAAAAAATCAGTTATGACTTCTGAACTGTGTTTTAAAGACATGAGGACTTATAATGTATTTCAGAAGCTTAAGCTTAATTCAACTGCAAAAAATGTGGAAGTTCAGTTGTGTCTTGATATTAACATTCAAATTTGAAATTGTTTGTCCTTTATAAGAAAAAAAAATTAGTGAAATCATTCCCAGTAACTTAATACCCTTAAATGGTTTATAGTAAAATGGTTTGCTCTCCTTTCAGGGATTTACCTTAATGATATCATTCCAAAGGAGTCTGGTTTAGATCAAACTGGGTTAAAGATCATGACTGTCAAGAGATGATGTCACTTAGATTCCATTACTAATAAAACTAGGGGTCATTTTGAGTACAGAAACAGATTGATATTCATGCTTTCTTTACCTCTAATACCTTTAGTCATACATTAAGAAGGCATGGGTAAAATTTAGCCCATTCCAGTATAGTTCAAAAGCGTAGCACATCGACATCATATTTACAGTTATTTAACACTTATTTCTGAAGTATACTGCAAGAAACACCCAAAATCAATTTCAATAACGAAATCACATCTAGTACGTTCTAATTTTTAAATTTTACAAAAATTAAGGGTGGAGATGCAAAAATCACATAGTTATTCTATCAATTTGTACAGATGTAAATACAAACATAGTCAGTACAGCCAGTACTCAGTACAATGACTACAAAATGCAAAGTTAGAATAAGCTAAGATAAGCTTGGAGAGCTATAAATTTGTAACGCATTTGCAATAGTTCAACATAGATTCTTCCCTTGTCTTATCTAGTTATTACATTGTAACTTCCTATGCTGTGCCTGGCATTTTCCAGAACTTCCCATCTTTCATTTGTGCCTATAAAACATTACATACATTTAAAAAAATCAAAATAAAGCAAAAATAACAAAATAAAGCAAGTTTATCCACCTGCAATGAAGGATTGCAAATAAATATTTGCCACCATGGGATACCAAAGTTGCATGAAATAGCAAGTTTCAGTGAAATCTCTAAGTCAAACAAAATAAAACCCTATGATTTTCATTACAGGTTTATGTCTTGCCATCAGCAGTCTAATGTACAAAAGCAAAAACAAATACAGAAGCCTGAGCACCTGATGAGTGTTAGAGATATGTATCTAACTATGGTGGAGTTTGGTCTGCATATTTAGGGTCCTACTCATCAAATACTTCTTGCCCAAGTTCATGATTTTAACAAATAAAATCCAGATAAATTTATTGTTAAAAGTTCAGAAAAGATTCACAACTAGCCATCCATTCCACTAGCCAAGTTTCCATTTACTTTTGTCCATAGCGGTAATCTTAATAGGAACCACTAGATGGTAGTATGATGGACAGCGCAATGACCTCTCTTCCTTGGATGTTTGTGGGTACTTCCTAATAGATCTGCTGTTAGCTGTAACACAAGTCAATATGAAATGCTATGGTTCTTCTCTGTATTTCCCATTCATTGATACAGTTGCTGTGAACTTAGTTACCTATTACCAAACCATATTTATAAATATGTTGTAATGCGTTCTTTCACTACTTGCCCCAGCTATTCAAACGTTAACCACATTACCCTTTCATTTCTCCTTTTACTCTTCCTTCTAGATATTTTTCCATGATAAATCTCCTGTGTCTGCTTTATTTTTAAGGTTTCTTTCAAATAAATTTCTACCGTGTATCCTGTAAGACATAAAAGAATTAAAAACAAACAAGGAAAAAATTAGATATTCATTTGTGAAATTTGAACCATCATGTTCTGAAACCTAAATCTGTCCCTTATTTTCCTTGTATTTTTTTGTCATCCTTTTGATACAAAATATTTCAAAAAAAAACCCACATTTTTTTTGTTTCCGAGGTTTCGGGATGATAACTGAACCAAAACTAATACTAATAGAAGGATAATGTTGAGAAACAAAACTCTTCACAATGGGATGTTCTGCTTAAAAATTCAGAAGGGCTATAAAAATACATTTAAATGAACACTTTTTAGTATACATTCCCAGTAAAATGTTTAACTTGCACTTAAATTAATGTGCCATATGGAGAACTGAACAGTTCATCCTAAAATGGATAGACTAACCTTTGGAAAAAATAAACACTGCCAGATACTTCACTGATTGAGTCAGCTATACAACTTGTTGAAACATGTGAGTTACCTGCTGAATCAGATATTTAATCTACTAAATCAAACACCTACCGAGTCAAGCATAGCACCTAGTAAAAAACTATTAGTACAGATGTATATGTATTCAAGTGAATTACAGTAAACATATTACCCAAGAAACACAAAGTGGACTACATTAGCTGTATTATTTATTGCATTATGTTTACATGGCAACAAATGTTGTGCTATGAGGGAATTTCCCATTCAAATAGCAAGAAAAAAGGTCTTCCTTAGTGAGTCAGTTTTCTTCATTAGATGGCACAGACTCTCACCAATGAATTCATAGATACTGTAATATCTAAGCAGAACTTGTAGGAGTAATCAGGGGGAGGGGCAGTAAGAAGACATCTGTGCAGAGCTGCTTTGCTTTCTGCTTTTTTTATTATTCTTGCCCTCATATATCATGCTGCTACACATGTAACTGCAATGAAAAATATGTGAGAGGAAGAAAAGGGGCTCTTGTCTTATGCAACTTGTGAGAATTTCAGTTTGTAAATCCACTGTTTCAGCAGCAGATGGTTCTGTACACTGTGTCTTTTCTCAAATCCTCTGGTCCTTCTACTTGTACAAGCTTGTATATAGCCTGATTTTTAATATTTTCCTTAGATGTTTTTGGAATGAAGTGTGTTACATCCATGTTGCCTTTGCCCCTACACAGATTTCTTTGGTGAATATTTGTGCTTTTTCAGTATTTTGATTGACAGACCTTCTTCACCTAGAAACCAGTGAATGTTGCTTTTTAATACCATTTTTCCTTTAATATTCTGAAGAAGATATAATTTCCGTTAGCTCTAGTATCAACAGATGTCTATTCACTGCTTTTTTTCTATCACTTGTAGCTTCTGATCCAGTTTCAGCATTTATTTTCTTCCATTGGTTCTGTACACAGATATCTGTAACTTTTCCTTCAGACCTGTCATTTCTTAGGTCATATTGTTGCCTTTTCAAAGCCTATTCCTTTCTTTTTGGTTATGGCTTTTGAGACACAGAACATATGCCTGCATTTGTGTTTTAATCTGTATCAAGAGAGCAATTTTGAATTGCCAATTTTCCCTATTTACTGTACTTTGATTTGCATCATGGAGCTGCCATGGAGCACATGGACTGAAATCCTTTTAGGTGAAAATAAACAAGTATAGCCAATGCATACCAGCTGCAAATGGGCTGCAGTCGGCAGCTTAGAGCTTATCCCTCCATTAAAGTGTGTGTTGTGTAAGTATCAACACCAAGTGTTTCATACTACAGATCTTGCTTCTACTCCTCTGTACTACTTGCTATTGTAGACATAACATAGACAGTCTCAAATACCCTTCACATTTTTCTCTAGCAAATCTCTAGCAAATCACACCCACATACCCATACATATACAGAGATGATGATTTATTGTGATTAAAAATAGTTATGTTGACTCTACACAGGAGAAAAGATGTATTATCATTTTTATGTAGACAATAAAAAAAACTTTCTTACTTTTGAAAGATCCATGCAGGACAGGTACAAACTCCTAAAACAATTTAATTGTGAAATAAGCCCTCCTAAAATGAAAATTCATGCTTAACACATAACCAGGTAAAGATACTGTAATATTGAAAGTGAGTCAAAATATGAAAAATGTCAATCTTTTCTAACTAGATTGAATATATTGAGTAGTAATATACCTCAGCTTCAATGTGGGGAATGTTCCGTTCTGATGCAGCCCTTAACAGTTATCTCCCGGTAACAGGTATGCTGAAATAAGAAGTAAATTATACTCATAATTTAGGGGAACACGGTTTGTTTTTCTGTTGTTCTTTTTCTCTTTTTATTATTGCATAAGATGTGCAAGGAAATCTTCTGAATTCTGGATTATAATTGAAAAAGTAACAGTTTCTGTGAAAGGTTTTGTTGATTTAATGACCTAAGATATTTAAGTGTTTGGGCTGGTTATCAATAGCTTAACATGATACTAGAAATAGAACACTGCTACAGAAGGTTTGCATGTTGTCCAGCAACCACGTTATGTTTTCAAAGGATAAATTTTCATATGGCACGTAACTGTGAAACAGGTTTTACTCATTAATACATGACTTGTTACTGACCTAAAAGAAAATTGATTAGTTATTTGCACTGCACCATGCTTGAGATACTGAGGAACAGCTGCATATATCTTTTATCTATGGATTGGTCACACAGTATTTTCTGTTCATACACACAGGATCAAAAAAATGTATTTGTTTTACCTAAAGCAAACAATGACATCCATTACAAACCTACTTCAGCTTCTTTGGTATCTTGGAATAGGCACACACTGAACACAAATTGACATATATGGTATGTCTTTCATAAACTGAAATATGTTGTTTATGGTGACTGAACATTTCTTAAAACCACAAGATAATTACAATTACTTTACAGTGAATACTCAAAGGAAGAGTACTCATTACCTGTTTTATAAAAAACAACCAGAACAGTAATCTAACACTGTGTGACACTATGGTTCCTAAAAATTATAACTTTGGAAGGCTAGGTAAGTAATTATTGTAGTAAAAATGAAAACTGTTCAGCATATTAATGAAAAATTACCTTTTATTGTTGTTAGATAAAGCAGATTCTGTATTCTTCTGGTTTTGAATGGTTAGTGTCAAGTTATATAATAAGAGAAAACATTGTACCTATAATAATAAATGAATAATAATATTATATTAACTATTAGTAGTAGCAGTAAGCAGTAAGACAGACACATAAGAAGTTCTTGCTTAGAATAAAAATACATGGCAGCACAAGAGAAATTAAATCAAAAGGACTAGATAGGGAAAAAATGTGAGTTTGTAAATTAAGCAGATTATATTTGGCATTGATTAGGGCTCTCCAAAGGGAAAGGTAAACTTTCCAGTGTACCCACTATCACCTCACTTCCTTCTTCTTCAACTTAGTCACCCTCATATCCTAGCTGGATTAAGAGGTAAATGGTGACTTCAGCACAGGAACAGTTGTAATCACTGTGCTCTCTTTCTCCTCAATCTCCTCATTCAGGTTCCCAGATGCATCTCACTCTGCTCTGCTGCTGGAAAAACAAGTAGTTGCTTTTATGAGGTGGCTGACAGAGATTAACCTAGCTCCATGCTGCTCCCCATGTCAGCTTCCCTGAAGTATGCCTCATACTGGGCTCTTCCCAAATCACTCACAAAAAATCTGTAAATTCAGGCGTCCTGACTGTAAAAAACACAGAATGATCTTGAATATGGAAAAGCAGAGAACAAGTCACTACCACCTCCCACCAATTTGATCTCTGTTCTTTTAACACCCTGCATTTTCTCCAAGTTAGTGCATTTCTTTTAAAGGATTTCCTGCTGGGGCCCCTAGCACATCCCTCCTAGGATCTGGCTGCTGTGGCTCAGGGACAGCTCAGCGCCAGCATAGCTGCAGGCAGCCCCATCCTTGCTGGCAATGAGCAGAGGTACCTGGGCAGCACCCTGACATCTGTTTAGGAAACAGTCTTAAATAAATCTGATGAGTTTCAGTTTGGTGGGGAAGTTAGCTTCCAAACAAGAAGAAAACTGCTGAAATCTTGAACAGTTTTATGCAAGTCAGAGATGTGCTTAACACCCGGGAGAAAAGGTTCTGGTTTATTTGATAGAAGCAACGATGACTGAGTCAAACCCCAGCTACTAGATTATCAGGATGACTTTATGACACAAGTTTCACTTAATAAATATCTACCACCGGTTTACCTTTTCTCCTAAAAGGCTGTATTTCTATGGAAACCAGGAAGCCAGGAAGCCCTGTTTTATAAATTTTTTGTAAACACAAGTGAAAAAAACAATGGAAAATTCAGTATTTTTCAAAATCCAATCTGGACTCTACTGAAGTGCTCTAACATACAGCACTGAAAATGGCATACCTGGCTGAAGCCAGAATGGACTCATTCCAGCACAATTTTATTTACATGGCCTATAATTACTACAGTTGGTATCACTTGACTATGCAATGAATTTCTTAAAAGAAAACTAGGATCATGTGCAAACAAGAGTGTAAAGATATCTTTTCAGTTATAATTGGGGAAAAAAAATCCCCAATATATAATCTTCTCATTTGTAATATAGAGACCTATGCAAGGAGAGTTTTGTTTAAAGTGTTTTAAATTACTCTTTAAGGAAAAAAAATTCTTTTAATCAAGAGCTGGCTTTAAGTGGGATTAAAAGTTGAAAAATAAGCACACAAACTAGCCAAACTTTTTACCCTGAGAACATAGACGTGTGGTTGCTCTTCTCCTTCTCCCCAATTCTTCTCCCCATTTTCCTTACAGAGTTGTGTTCCTGTGTTGGATATTGCACTGGAAATTAAGGCAATGTAGAATTCGAAGTCCACTTCAGGTTAATTTCTTGATTTTTTTTTCTTTCCTCTTCACAGATTTTTTTCTGTAACAATTGCATTAAAATCCCTCTATTCTTTTTGAGAGGAATGGGGACAGGGAAAGATATCCAGCAGATGCAGATCTAGGATACATAAGCAAATAACGAATGGGCCCAGTAATATCACTAGTGACACAGAAATTAACCCAAATAGAGGAGCCACATGGTGATGAAACTGTATGCCTGATGCACTCTCAACACACATTCCATTCATTAGGATCAAAGTTTAAAAAAATTAGAACATTTATGAAAAAGACCCCCTTACAGGCCTCCTTCAACATATGAAAGTCAAGGCACCCACAAAGATATCCACCCTTTTCTCTGCAGCAACTCCTCTAAAAGAAAGGCAGACTGTGCACACAAAGGAGGCTTTTTCTCTCAGCTTGACAGCCCACTGCATGCAGGCAGATAAAAGCATTTTGGATGCTTGCCAGGAGAGAAACCTTAAAGCAGCTTCATTAGGCAAAAGTAAGATAATCAGAGTAAATATACAATGCTGCCTTTGTTACTTAATCTGTTTGATTGGCTGTTATGCTATTGGCTGGCCAATTAATACCCTGAGCAAAGGGCACTGACAGTTCTGGGCACCTCAGGGTGCACACAGGAGTGTCAGGATCCGATGCATGGCAGGATCTGTAACACTGGCTATGCATATTTCCTGCTTGTTCAAAGCTGAGAAGATATCCGCCCAAGAGGTCATCCCAACATGCTAATTATGATTTGTGTATGTTAATTATGTCAATGCATGCAAAAGTGTGCAGCTTGGGAAAAAAAAACTATTAATTTGTAATAACAACCTGAGTGCTGGCCCCAGTAGTGCAAAGCAGTAGGTAGCAGAAGGGCCAAGCAGAGCAAAAACTTGTCCAGTGATGCTAATGGAGAGATCTGTGACTCTGCAAGTAAGAGAGGTGCTAAAGAAATTCCTTAGCCAACTGCCATGAAACGGTGACCGTGGAATCAGAGTTGGATAAATGCTATGAAGCATAACTGCAAAGGAGATGAACATTAAAACATCCTATGCTACAGTGGGAATGCTACAGGGCCTTTGAGCCCGTCTCAACAGATGAGCTGAAGATCTGTTCCCACCACTTCTGTCATTCATATCGCAGGCCATTTGAACAATATTTCCTCAGAAAGTAAGGAAGAACACAGTGCATATGAAATGTTTATTAAGTATTTATATTCATAGTTCCCCTTCAGCTAACCACATTCTGCAGGCAATCTCAGCCGACATATTCCTTAACATCAAAATCCTCTACCACCCACCTCAGAACCCCTCCCACCACATTCATGTAGAAGTGCATGACTGTAACAGTGTCTGTCACCAGCTTTCCCAAAAACAAAGGAAATCTTCCAACTCTGAGGCCATTTTACTACATTTTAAATTAAATTGATTAAAATACTTAAGCTGCTTAAGAACACAGGGGAGAAGTTTGGTTCTTGTTGGTCCAATCACAGCAGGACAGTGTAGGAGGGAAACTGAAAGCTAAATTCAGACTACTACAAAGAGGACTAAAGTCCCTAACCTGCATGGTAGCATTCTCTGAAACGCTATGTGGTGTGAAGGGCAGGCAGAGACGCATAATCTCCATGTATAGCAAAGAGGCTATATTAGCAAGACTTGGATGCACCTTCATTGTAGCAGAACCAAATGGTCAGTGGTGGAAACTAAAAAAAGTCACAGGGGTCTTTAAAGTGGAGGTGTGACTGGCAGCAAAGGACAAGCCCTGTGTAAGGCATTTTAGAGTCTGAGTAGGAGGATAATTGATGGGCTTGTGCTCTGAGGCTGCTGACCTCTTGTGAGTGGTGAACTAGGATGTGCTCCAAACTGGCAGTTACAGCTGCAGAAGTCATAGGATTAAGTCTATTTCTGTGGCAATGGCCACATGTTAGCAGCCTGTGCCTGTCACAACACTCTCCAAACTATCAAGCTGCAACAAGGTCTTTTACCATCTCATACCAGCATACTCTTCATACAGTCCCTCTGTTGCCTTCTCCTCATTCCAGGCGTGCGTTCTCTCTCTTCTCTCTGCTTCTTCCTCTCTCTTCCTTGGCTGTCCAATGTCTTAACTTAACCAGCCACACCTGCACCTTATCTACATCAGCCAAACCACTGCCCCTTAAGCCAGTGCACAGCTGTATCTTATCAATGATAATTAACCCAGCTTCATTCCTCTATATGTGCCTCCCTTCTCTCTGCAGCTCAGAAGACTGTAGTGAATATAGATAAGAAAAACCAAAATGATCAAGGAGATGGAGTAGCTACTTCATAAATACAGGTTAGTGTTCTTTCTGGAGAGAAGGCTAGGGAATGGATATGACCAGGGGTTATGAATTCAAAGGAGCAGATAAGCACAAATGCAGAGCTGTTGTTTCACTATACTCAGCTGTACAGGAATGCTGTGGCAGCAAATAAGGTGACACCAAGCTAGTCCAAGATGGATTTAAAACAAAACACATGTTTTACCAGTGGTTGGAGAATATCTGGAACTTGCTACCTCAGGAGACTGTAGTAGCAGATAAACATGAAGAAAAAAGGACCAGAAAAATTCATGAACAGGCTTACAGGTGGATAATAAAAACACATTAAGATCTAACTTGGAGTGTTCCTGATACTGTAGCTGTAGAAGTTGGGGGAGTATGTGTGCAATGGCTTGCAAGCAGGCCAGGCTTATACACTCTGCTTAAATAGCACCCTCTGACCTGCCCTTGACATAACACTGTGCTAGATGGACTGCTGGCCTGCCCTAGCAAGGGCATTTCTCATTAACAGCAGGACTGTAACACTGTAATGTCTGTTGTACTATGTCAATGGCCAAAACAGACTGTTGAAGCTAATCCTGAGAATACCTGATCTTCACTCCAACAGTGTAAACTTACCTGAAAGCCTTAATGTCTGAAGTTTGCCCTCAGCAGCTATAGATATTCACCTCAGTTTCTTCACATTAATCTGCTTGTACCTTGTTCTGCCAAGCACACTCCTCATAGATGCTTACACCATGCAGATAAACTAACCAGTGAACAAGAATTCAGTTATAATTCCTCGATATGAGGAGTGACGTCATCAAGCATAATGCCAACAAGACAAAAAGAGATTAATTCTCTTTGCCTTAAACAAGTGATAGTGTTTATCTAAGACTTGGTGTAGCAATCAATTCAATTGCCCAAGGGATTTTACTACAGCCCCCACAAGAAGAGTGGTTCTCTGGCTAGCACAAGAGCATGTCACTGTAGGTGAGGACTTAAGCAGCATGTCATAGCTGCCCTTTGAGAGACTATATAACACCAAAAGCTGTCAGAACTTTTTGTAAAAGTCCAACACTTCAGTCCATTATAGAATGCTTTCCTAGACATAACATGATCTTGAAATCAAATTACAAATGCAGTCTAATGTTCCAAAAGACATGCTAGATAATAGTGAAGCTATTTCACTATGCTCCTCAATTTCAAAACAGCCACTAAAGCTATGCTTATTCTCATTCAGTAAGGCCCAGTTCAAATCAATCTAAATTGCTCAGGTAACTGAATGTTAGAGCATTTGGGTTCCAAAGACTTACTATTCACAGCATAAAGAATTATTTCCCTTTATCACTTTTAAATTCGCTAACACTCAGAGTAATTGAGTGTCTTCTTGTTCTCATATTATGAGACTAAATTAAGAGCACCAAACAATCCATCTTCATTACCAAATTCACTAGTCAGTATACATCTTCATTCTTTCTTTTTCCAAATCATTTAAGTTAGCTTTTTCACACCAGTTTTCAGGCACTGCCTGTCCTGTTAGTTTCTCTATCCTGAAAATTTTTTTCTCATTCATTTTTTGATCTTTCAAAGTGAAGGGATCCAATATGAATGTCTTGTTTTCATACAGTTATCAAGTAAGAACTTCACTTATTCAGTTAGTCTTTTTTTATCTATGTTGGAGTCTGTATAATTTTCCATGACAGCTCTTATGGATTACTATGGACTATCCCCAACCTTGGTTTGGACTGATGACTAAACTTTCTCTTCCCCTTCTTTCTCAGCTTGACCAAATGAATGGTCAACAAAATCTTGAACTCTGCTGGAGGAAAAGAGGACACAGAGACTGAATGTAGAGAGCAACTGGAGAAACTCAGTATCTTCTGGATATAAGCAGAAAAGCTTTCTTTCTTATTTGAGGTGTTTTCCCAGAAATTCCAGTAAGTAAAGTAGAAGAGGCACTGACTGAATAAGTAATTCAACACAATCTATTTCTCAGGGAGTCAGTTCCTGATCAGTGTTATTTGCTCCTCTCACAGTCGGCAAATCAAAGAGAGCAAGAAAAAGCATCTAAAAGGTAGGGGAGGACAGATGAAAAATGTATTCCCAGAAGCATAATACCACCTTATATGATACTTACCCAGGCTGTAGTGAATCTAGTTTTCAATCTAGTTCAACAGAGCTTTGCAAAGTCACTTCACTGGGGCCAAAGGCATAGATGATTCCCAAAAGTAAAACCATTCTACTAGAATGCCTGTTTTTAAATGAAGATATTGCCTTAAGAACCACATTAGAAACATGATGCAAGGAAAATAAGTAATAAGGCTATAATTACAAGGTACAAGTTATTCAAGCATTTGGACATACTGAAGACATTGTAGTATAAGCAGGGTCAAATGAGAAAGGGCATAAGGTAACTATCAATCAGTAGTGTTCAGACCTATGACTAAATAAAAAGAAAGTGGGTAATACTAGGGTTATGTTAATGATTTCCCCATTCCTCTCCAAATCATGATAGTTGCAGTGACTAGGGACACAGAAAGGTAAACCAGAAAGGCTGCAGCCAAATAAAACTCAAGAATGATAGCAGACTTTAGTCATAGACAGTCTGGCTAAATATCAGGTTATGACATGACAGAGATAATACTCCAGTATCTCAACCAGAGGTACTGAAAGCACCTCTTTGGAGCAGCTAGTTAGCAAATCCAAGAGAAGACAGCTTGTGCTTGCCTTACTCCCAGCAGTGACTAGGGTAACATTCAAATTTTTACTACCAAAACACTAGTCTGCTATAGCTGGTAGACTGTCATGACACATTTACCCACAGGTGGGAGCAGAGGTAAGGGGAGGTGGGACTTAATTTCAAACTGGGAAATTATCTGAAGTGACAGTATATTAAAAAAAACTAGAAGGAGCATTTGAAAAGGTAGAGTACTCACAAGTAGTTTGGAGGTTGCTTGCAGACCACAAAAACAACCCAGCACAAAGTTCAGAGACAGACAGTCAGTAAGAGTACATAAGTATATGGAAAGAATTCCATGCAAGGAACAACTAAAAAGCTACCAATGCTTCAGCTTGGAAAAGTGATAATCAAGGAAGGATAAGATGGAAGTCTGTGAACTTAATGAGTGACTATAAACTTAATGAAGATGCTGAAAAGGAAATAAGTTTCCTTGCAAGAAGAAAAAGCATGAAATAATAATAAAAAAAAAGTATCTTGTTCTTTGTGCACAGTATACTGTTATTGCATGGTACTCTTCGCCATGGCGTCTTGCAGATGTGAAAAGTAAGTCCAGCCTTCTCTTCAACTAGTATAGCTGAAAAGAATATAGCAGAAGAAAAATTTGTTGAGTTTCAAAATAAACAGAAAATTTGATCTACAGCAGTCTCTGAACCACAAATAGTTGAAGGCCAGGAAAAAATTTAGAGGAACTATCATAACATCTTTCCTTCTTATAATCTTCCCTAGACATCTGGTGTTGGCCAAGAATGATACTGAGGTAGATAGACCTTTGGTCTGATGCAGTGCACTCATTCTTACATTTTTATGAAGAACAAATCAATAACATGAGTTGTGGCAAATTGCAGGGACCAGATGGTACTCACCTAGGAGTTTCAAAGGGACTAAAATATGAAAAGGATACACTGCAGTGATTCAGTTAAAACATTAAATGTCCTTGGTAGCATGGGTAGTGGCAAATAACATTTCAGTTCATAGACTGAACTGTGGAACTTCAGACTAGAAAGCCATATCTCCTTACTGGAGAAAATGGTAGAAATTATAATAAAAAATGGACTTGATAAGTCTATGAGTAGCCGTGAACATGAAGTGGAAATATAATTTGCCACTTGTAAATACATTTTTGGAGTTTATACAAAGAATCACTAACCAAGTAAAAATAGTCATCTGACATTGCTTGCCAGGAAGTTTTTGACATGATTCCTCAGTAAAGATTTATAATGAAACTATGTTCTCACAGACTAATAATTAAAAGATACAAATCAAGGAGTTAAAAAGTGGTGGATAATAGCACTGGACAAGGTTACCCCTAATGTCCTGGGATCTCCATTTTATAACATGCATAAATTGTCTAAAGAAGAAAATAATTAGGTCACAACATTGCTGGACAATGTCACGATACTGAGTGACTTGGATAAAATAGCAGACAATATCAATGTTGGTAAATGTCATGTACATGGGAAAATAATACTAAATATTCATATACACCAATGGGATCTAAACAATATGTTACCACTCAGAAAATACTGGATTTCCTCCTGTAAGTAGTTTTCTGAAAACCTCAGGCCAATACAGAGGTACATAGAAAACCAAAAAAATGTTAAGAGTTATAATGAAAGGAATGGAAGACAAAACAGAAAATATTTTTATTATGTAGACTACTCAAGAACTTGAACATAGTTTATGTTTCTAGCCCACTCACCTCAGAAATATGCAGTAATATTGCAAAGCTACAGGGGAGGATAATAAAGACATACAGAAAGCTTTATATGAGGAGTGACTCAAAAGATTTGGATTCTTTAATCCAAATGAAGAAATTACATGTAAAGAATCCACGGAGTTAACTGATGAAGTACAGGATCATGGCCTATGAAATAATGAGAGAAACAAGGAGGGTGGGTAAAGAAGTTGCTGCTTAGACAAGTGAAGAGGCATCAAATAAGATTACCAATTACAAATACAAGTCAAACAAAATAAACATTATTTTTTTCATATATTATTCAATTGATCTGTGGACAACTGTTATGCTACTACAAATTCCACAAACCGGGGGGGGGGTAGGGGTGGGGCACGAGGGGGGCCGTGCAGGGAGATGGTTTATGCAACTTCATGCAGGAATGGAGGTGGAGGAATGGAGAACATCCTGGAAGATTTACAGCTGTCTAGGTAGAAATACACTGCTTGGCCTGGTCTTACCTTCTCAGATGGAAATCTTTGTGAGGATATAGAATTGGGGAAGTTGTTAAAAGACAGAGATCATTCCCAAGCATTTTCAGTAACATTGCCAAAACTCTAAGAATTAATCAATGAACTAGATTTACCCCTCATATGATTGCTTATTCTAGAAAATAATTATTTTTCTTTAATATTGCTTCTCTGAAATGCTCAGCATTACAATATGACACTGCATTTTTAAACAAGATTTCTTCAAAATGTCAGTGACTACTGTGTAATTTATTGTAATACAAACAGATTTCCTTCTGGTTTAGGTCCCTAATTTTTGAGTCTATATAAACAGGTGTTTGATACACTTACTACAATTAAATTTTCAAAGACTTTTTATAGAAACTGTTATTTCTACCACTTACTTCCTCTTCTTCCATATTACCTTCCTCTTGCTCTGTTTCCTCCCTTTCCCTTCTTCTCTGAAACAGTTCCCAGTTCCTGCTTCTTCGTGTTTTCTCCATTGCCTTTGCTTTTAGGTAAATTGATTAAATAGATAATGGTGGCAATGAAGTGTCATTATTAATAGGGGATAAGAAAGTTCATACACCTGAGTCACTGTTAGAAGTGGGCTTAAGATCTGAATGGTCACTGCTGTTTCAGCTACAGCTCCATTCACATCTGGAAGACTTCTCTATAACCTTCACAATTAAAGTGCATATTTGGATTTATTTACTTGCTTACAGAAAATCTTCTAGATTATCCAGATGTATGTAGAGGAATAAAGCCAATGGATGGTATATTTAACATACAGCTAACAGATTCAGCTTTCTCTATAAAAAAAGAGAGCTTATTAAAGGGGAGGATTTTTTTTTTTGTCATTGATTAGTCTTCCTTCAAAGAAATAATAATAATAAATAGATCTGACCTGTCAGATCTTACAGAAAGATAGACTACCATATTTTAAATTATCACCGTCACCTTTGGTCTCCAGTAAAACAGAAACCTGAAGAAGCTCACAGTAAACATTAACTTCTCAGGATGATTTTTAAGGGAGGGAGGGAACACTGAGTCCACACAGTGCTCTGGACAGACAGCCATGTAGTTCTTACAGGTCTCCATGGGAATTAGGCCATGTTGTTCTTAGGAATATAGCTAAATGCCTCTTTTGTCTAGCTCCATTGACAGGATGTGCAAAAATATTTGGTGAATGAAGTTGGCCATGTTTGTAGGTTTCAGAATCGAGTCTCTGATCTCTTAGCCCAGTTCTCAGTTTCTGTAACAATTCTCTCTCTAGTATTTTCTATGGATACCTACACATCACCTGAAACTCAGCAGGGCTAAATCATACGCATAGTCATTTGTCTGTGGTTTTGATTATTTCATCCTTTTTAATTGCTCTATTCAGAAGTTAAACTAAAGCTTTAGTTGCACCACTGTCTTCAGTTTCGAACCAACTGAAAAGAAAGACAGCACTGAAACTGATGAGAAGGCTTATATGGAAAGAGTTGATGAGTGAGGGTCATTTAAGCTAAAGAAGAGATTTAAGATAGAAAGGCATGAAAGTCTCCAACCATGCAAAAGGCTGCTGCAGGGAGAAAAGGAAAAATCTGTTTTCCACATTCAGGTTGGATAGGACAGGAAATAATGGGTTTCAATTGCAACGGGAAGATTTAGGTTACTAATCCAAAATTTTTTTATAGTAATCAAAGTTAGTAAAGCATTGGAACAGATTGTCTGGGGAGTCTGGGAAGCTCTTTCTTTGGAGATATTTAAAAATAGCTTGGACCAATATATACTTGAGGTGATGCTGGCCTTGTTGATTATGCCTTCTGGCAGGAAGGATAGATTAGATGATCTCTTCATGTAACCTTCCAGCTTTATTATGAATATAATATTTATATTGCTAAATTTATCCACTCTCTTGAGAGCTTTGAAGACCAAGAACTAAGACCCAAAATTTGATTTGATAACTGAGGAACAGTCAGCATTTAATCAAAGAAAGAAAGTGGCTTGTTGAAGTGCATCTACTGTATTTAAATGTTAAAACATTGGAAATTTTTCTATATATAGGAATGTATTCCCGTGTGAAATGTGTTACTGTAATACCCTGACTCAAAAGATAAAAAATATATGGCTCACTGTGGGCACACTAGCATCTGACAAGCTGGAATACTGCCTCCTCACTATCCACACATGAAAGAAAGTGCAGCAGCTGTTACTATTCAGGTAGCTGGTAGTGATGAAGAGCCCAGGAGGAGCCTGAGGCAGTCTACTGCCTTGACAATTGCAGGACAGATGGCCTCAGTTGTGATTTATATTACTAAATATTTTCCTCTTTCCACCTCTGTGTTGCCTGAATCTAGCATAATTCATGGTCTTCACCCAGGGTATGACTCAGGTAATGAGGCATTACTCTTCTAAGAGGTACAGAATTATATATTATCAGCATGTTTGTAAGACTACATAGGAACTTTGGTCTAAGCGTCAGTCTTAAGTGCTTATAAATTAATCTTTTTTATATTTTTGAATTATGGTATATTTATTCCTTCTAGGAGTAAGATTGTGGGAGTGTAAGTTTCAATAAGGCAACTTCAATGAAAGACATTCTTTCATCCAGTCAGAAAGCTTTCTTTAACGCTTTATTGCAGTAATGCTACACTCCCAGTAGCAGAAACGTGAGATTCAGCAAGAGCACTTCTCAAAAAACTGATGCAAAAATTTTTGATCAATTAAAAATAAGAAAAAGGTTCACAGCGTGAATTACAGAACTTTGATCTTCTGAACTGTAAAGGATGGTTTTATGACAAAAGTTCAAGATTCTAACTTGTTGAAATCTAAAAATATTTCTAAGATAATTTTTTTTTTATTTGGGAGGGATGGATTAAATAGGAAAGGGTATCAATTTTTTAGTAATAAACTGCAGATTAAAAGTCTTCTGAATTGACAAAATGCATTTACACTCTAGAATAATTCATCTAAATATGGTTTAGTGCCTGTGATCAAAAAGGAGAAGATAGATCACTTAATATCAGTTTTGCTACGAGGTAAGACAGACTGCCTTTCTAGGCCCTACCTTGTCCAAATCCATTTATCTTTTCTATAAATACAAAATCTGATTTTTATTTTTTTTCCATGTGATTCCTTAATAAATAGCATTTACTGAGAGAAAACAATAAAAAGGATGTTTTTCTTCCTTGATGTAGATATGCATCTGAAATGTCTCAATAGGTTCTTCATGCATTTGATTTCTTGGCTGGATATCTATATTCCTTAGACTGTTCTCAAGTTAGCATTTTGAAAGACTTTGGGCAGATGATGCTACCTTTTCTTTTCCTTATTGGGATTTTCAGCAGAAAAAATATTGTAATAGATATTTTATAGAATACATATATATATGTATATTTATGTATGCATGCATATGCATATATGTCATAGAAAAGGTTGGAAGAGACCTCAGGAGATCGTCTGGGAAGGTTAACTTCAGTTACATCATGTTGCTCCTGGCTTTTTTAAGTCAGGTTTCAAAAATCTCCATTTCCACTGCCTAACTACCTTTACTGTGAATTTTCTTTTCCTCATATGTAGCCAGTATTTTCCTTGCTTCAGCTTGTGACTGTTGCCTCTTTTGCTCTGCATGCCTGAGAAAAGTCTGCCTCTGTCTTTTTAATAACTGCCACTTTAGATAGCTCAGTTTTAAGTACACACATATTTATGTCTGCTTAATGATAGAAACAGTTGCACAGAAGTGTTTTATGGAAGTTATTTAAACTATCACATTTAGGGAGAAATTATTACACTTTCATTCTCTACAAGATCACTTGTTATTCATGGCTTATGTTTTTTTCAAGCAGTTGTCTGCTTTCCTTAGTACGAAGTGGGCAGACTTGACATCTGACAAAATTCTAAATTCTTCAGATATTCAGAGGTAGTGAAAGCATCATAGAATCACAAAAATGTTCCATCAAGAAAAATAAAGGATGTTGGCTCTTTTCTATGCAACTTTCTTGACTGTCCCACTCTTAGCTGTTTTTTGACTTGCCATACATATTCAGATGATATTTTCATAACTTGCTTCAATTAATATTAAAACACAGCAGAAAAGTAAGGAGGAGGAATCAGCCTTGGAAAAAATCATTACAGAACCTAAGCAGAACAGTTAGCCATGTACAATGTAAACATTCATGACTTACAAATATATAACTTTACTACACCCAACTAATTTCTGAAAACCTGGGGGGGGGGGGGGGGGGGGGGGCGGGGCATGGGGCGGGGGGGTTGACACACAAAAAAGGGAAAGATGGGGACCGAAGAAGGAATAATCTCTTCTAACTTTCTAATGACAGCCTGACATTTTTTTTTCATTTAAATAATTGAATTCTAAAAAATTCTAGTTGGACATTATTTTTTGTCAGCTAGAGGGCCTACTTCTCCACAACTGTGATTCTTTTTTTATTAACTTCAAAGGGTCTTCATTTTTATCAAAACAGAGCTTCTACTGTGTTTTGTTCTGCCCTCATAATTTCCTGTATTTTTTAAATTATTTTAAAATTATGGCAAGGTAAGAACAAAGAATCCTCATTTTTCTTCCAATTATTTGTATACAAAAGTTCTTTTTTAGCAAGGCTTTTCAGGAGCCAACTGGAAAGTTTAAAGTAAGGACACATGAGACTTCAGAGATAATGTGCTGTTTTACGCTTGGATTATACTCATGCAGTCTGGAGCCGCACATATGTTGAACTCATGTCCTGTAAAATGTTCACTGTAAAAAAAAAAATCCATACATATTTGTTTTATTATAAGTAATGGCAAAAGTCAGGATATGTAGTCATTGATTCCAAATGTAGTGGCTACTGCCTAAAGTACAAATCCAACATCACTGATGAAACTTGTTTTCTAGAGAGAAGATTAAATATAGTTTACATCAATATATGTGCATTTTCTCTCTGTTTTATAAAGACTTTGAAAACTCTATTTCAGATATCCTGCCTGTATAGCAAGATTTTTTTGATCAAATTGCCTTTGATAGCAAGATTTTTTCATCATCTATTATGCATTTAATATTTAGAATATTTAGTTTAGAATTATCAATAGACAATAAAGGCAAATAATTTCTTCCTTTTGGTGGCTGAAAAACAAAAGAAGAAAAAAGCAGGGTCTCAAAGGGTCAGAGGAAGTTTTAGAGAAGCTGAAGACGTTCTTGTAGAAGATTGTCAGAAGTGGAAATGGATGGATTTTTGAGATGTGAAACCACAAACTTCACAAGGAACAGAAAGTAAGAGCATATCACAAAGATAAAAAGGAGTCAGTGATCTCATTTTAATCAAGGTATAGACCTAGTACATTGAAAAATATTCTAGTGATGGTCCTAAATTAGAGTTTTGTGATGAGCAAGGTGCAATAATCAGAGCCTAGGAATTTTCCAGCAGGGCCAGATGCTTAAGTTAATCAGCATCTGACTACACACTGCTAGCCATCCCACTAAAGCCTCTCAAACATAAACTTTCTAAATAATTTTACTATTATTTTAATAGAGGTGGTTGTTTGGTTAAAAGTATCTGAAATTGTGTTTTGCTTAGCTAAAAAGGAGCGAACTATTACCCACACCATGATACTCAGTTACTCTAAGGCACCTTCAGACACCAGTGCTGCTGCTGTCAGGCATCCGTTAGCTCTGGTTGTGATGCATCCTATGGCTCAGCTATTTCCACCTGCTCTGGCTTTCTGCCTCAGGCTCTCAGAGCCTCTTGTAAGTTTTCCCTCATGGAATTTGGATGAAGTGCTGGCTGCTTCCCTGCCAAATGTGTCTGGGTGCATTGAGCACTTGATATGACCACAGGACCAATCTCTCAGGATACTACCATTGCATGTGACCATTGTTTCTCATTACAAATATGCAGCATCTATTTCAGGGAGGTAGTGGCATACATAATATTTAGCTTTTTATTTCACATGCTGCCACCTGATAGAACTGGATGTCCCAAATCTTTGGCATTGCTTTTCTCACGGTACAAGAGTGCTTATTTTCATTCATTATCTACTGAAGAAAATATTACCGTGAAACTGTATGTTTCAGCAGTGCTGTATTGTATTTTGAGAGCTGAATATGGTTATGTAGCCTTTTTGGTATGTTTCTTATTCTGACATCAATCTTTAGAAACCCACTAGATCAGAGATTATGAAGACTGTATTTAATATTTTACAATAGATATTCTGAAACATCTTGCAAGTGCCTGCAAGAAACATTCCATAGCTATCTGGCAGATGGGATAGAGACATAGAACATGGGCCTTTTTTTGTTTGTTTGTTTGTTTTAACACAACTGTAAAAGTCCAGGAACTTCGATTCTCCTCTTTTTATAAAATATTCAGGCTTTCATACTTGCACGGACAAACGTCACTCTGATTTCCCACACTTGATATCACATATTTATGCAAGTTCTGTAGTTCTGTGGCATCTGTTGAACTTCAGCCATCTGGACTCATGTTCTAGCCTTAGGCATCCATAGCCTGACAACATTTAGCACATCTCTTCCCATATAGAAATTCATTTGGCATCTTCTGAATTGTTTTGAGCAAAGGTCTAGTAGAGTTTTACTAGATCTTTGCTCAAAACAGTAACCCAGAAGATGCCAAATGAAGGAAAGTCTATAGTAAAGGTTTTTGTTTCAGATGAGTCATCTGTAAACTATTTCAAAGGTATACTGACATATTCCATTTTTCAGTTATCTTGAAGATAGTATAGAGATAATATGGTGTGTACCTTCTCTTTGAAAACTGTAAATCAGCACAGATATATATAAAAGCTACTTCTGGCCTCTTCTGAAATCATTTATTATAATGGTTACTTCAGGACACTCAAGTGCTAGCTACACTGTCAAATGGATTGACACTACTCACAGCTACAAGTTGTGAGATGTGATGTGGGAAAGAGCAGGTTATATCACTTCATGGTATTGTGCATCTCAAATGGCTACAAGTAACACAAGAGATTAGAGTTCCTTGAATCTAAATATTCTATTATGGCAACCAATGCCTACCTTTGAGTCAGAATTTTGATCTAAGATTTCTTTAGGCTGCATGATATTTTCTCTTCTCTTCAGCACAGCAAATGAGTATATCACACCACATATCTAGTTCATAGCTGTTCTGTCATATGATATATGGAAGAGTGAACCTTCTACAAAGTTGTCCAATACTTTTAAGTATATGACTGTCGGGGTTTCACCTGTTTTCTGATAATTTAGGCAAGTTAGGCGATCACCTTTAAATTTAAAATTCTACTACTGCAATAATTGCCCTTGCATTTCAGTCTTCTGGTGAAGTGCCTAATAAAGAACAAGCACCAAAACTGATCTTCTGTCTTATAGACATTGTTGTTGGAATATAACTCTTGTCATATGAGAGCAGAAGGAACATCAGCAGCTCTGTGATAATTCAAATCCCCACCCTTCTGAGTGCTGTTTTTTCCACACTGTCACCAAGTTATCTATGGAAGTTTTGAATCTGCCTTCCACAGCAGGATCTCCATTTTTGTGTAGCCAAAATGCAAATAAGCACTTTCTTGTGCTTATTCTACTTTCAATACTTTTTTTTCAAAAATACTTTCTCTGGAAAACAAACATAGTGATCCTTTCAGAATGGTTATGATGATTGGTAAAATATTCCTAGTCACTCTGAGCATCCAGTCATCACAGGTATAGTTAACACAGAACCAAATAATGTAAGAACTTGGCTGACTATGTTCAAAGATATTTTTTTTCCTTCTTAGGAACCAGCTGACAGCAGATCAGGATGGGCATGTGGGTCGATGAAGAGGTGCTTGTAGCAGTTCCAGATCAGTGTAACTGGAGTATCATTTCCGGTCAGGACATTAAATACAATTAAATTGTTTTTGAATCCTCACAAGTATTCATTAAATTAATGAAATTGCAAAGAAATCATTTGGGACCAGGTTCCACTTTTGTTTGAAACACTGTTCTCTGCTCCTCCTTCCCCTTCAAGAAAGGTATGCCTGTTTCTCTGTAGAGGCATTTGGACAACTTTGTTGTTACAGCTTAGTTGAACTGATGCATCTGTATGCTTCTCATGACCTCCAGCAACCTTTCCAAGCACAGTAATCTCATCCAAGCAATTCTGGAGTCCAGGCTGCCTGCAGAGAATCATGGACATCAGTCTTCAAAAATACGGGTTGCAAAACATATATATACACAGCGTTTTTTACATTTATTAGACTACTTATTCTATATGGTCTTTGTTCTCACACAAAACCACACAGAAATCTATAATCTTTAGACAGAATTAAATGCAGGCATGCATTTGATATGGCTGTACAGGATAGATATAGCAAATAAAGTGACTCTATGACATATTACTTCAGTAGCCTGATTTGGTGAGCACATGTGTGATTTGGAGATACTGTTTTGGGTTTTTTTCACCAGTGTAGCAAAAACATTAACAGTGCATTTTATAGAGCATTTATGACTGCTCATGTTCAAAATAGAACCCACTGTCCTGGAAACATCACATATTTTAGATTGGGATCTATTGTAATGCCAGAAAATAATGTCTATCTTTTCCCTAAAGATTGCATTTCTCTGGTAGGATCATAATAATTTTCAGGGTTTGTGTAGATTCTCATCTACAGCACAGTTTTTATGTTAAGAGCTTCTCAACCTTATAGCTTTACAAAAGAGGAATCCTTGCCAGTTTCCTTGGCCACTGCTCTAAACCCCAAGCTTTTCTAATTCCAGCCAAGTCACAACAGTTACAGTAGGTCTGATTCAAGCAATAAGTGATCCCTAATGCATAGTGTTACTGTAATCATGTTATATCATAGAATTATAGAATCATTTAAGTTGGAAAACACCTTTGAGATCAAGTCCAACCATTAACCCAGGACTGCCGAGTCCATCACTAAACAATATCCCTAAGCACTACATCTATGCATTTTTAAACATCTCTTGTGCCATGTTCTATGACCATTTTACTTCCAAAGTTGTGTGGGAGAATCAGCTTTTTTACAACAGTTTCTCAGAACAAGGTCTGTGTTGACAAAACTTGAAGCTTTCAGCTAAGGCAAGTACTTTAGACAAGGGGGGAAAAAATGAACATGAATGAAACTATTTAACACCTGCAAGAGTGAGTAGAGGTTACATGCTGGTTTCTGCTCCGAGACAATGTAAAAGCAGCACACTCATTCCTCAAAAAGCTGTGTGGCAAATTACAAGTTCGTTGTTTTCCAACACTGATCCAAGTACTATAAGGGATTGTAGGCATGCCTTGGAGCTGCAGAAACAATACGTAGTGATGTGGGATATAGAAGGATTTCTTTTTTATCACCAATTTGTCCTGCCCAATGGAAGTGTGCATCAACTTCTCGTAATTTAAAGGACTGCACAGAGAAAGGATTGCAACAGCCCAGCATGGCCCCAGGGGCAGGGCTCACCACCAAGCTACACGAGTTCAGGAGTGTCTGTTTTTCCCCTTCACTTCAGAACAAATAAGCAGTGCCCTCTACTGCCCAGCACCAATACTACAGCACACACCTCGCTTGGCACTAGTTTACAGAAGTGAAAATAACCCAGTGAGAGAGCATAGACCTTCTTTTTTTCCTACTTTTTTGAAGGGAGTCAGATTTTCCTGTGCATCAGCAAAGGTGTTCTTTTGCTAGGTTTGACCCATATTACCATAACATGTCAAAAACGTTAACATTTTTGATGTCAGAGACTCATTTGAGTCTAATGTGGAGTACACACATTTGGCCCTTTTAGGTTTTCCAACTTTTAAGTGCGCTTCATGCATATTTTTTTTTCTAAACAAGGTAACAATTTTTAATGACCTATAACATCATCCCAAACACAGGAATCACTATCTTAATCTCTTTGCACTAAATACAGATTAGTGTAAAAATCTTCCTCTTGCTAGTGTAGTAGAAGCAGCTAGGAACATGGCTTTCAGCTACCTTAGTACCAGTAGCTTTAATTATTTTCTATGACTTCCTATTCTCAGCAGTTCTGACAATCATAATCCATAGGTAAATGATGTTTTTTTATTATTGATTAGACTGACATACACAAAGCAGCTCTAGATTAAGCTTCATACCAAAGTTCACTTACCAAGTGCCCAAGAGAGCATGTATACAAGCATCTCAGCTTCCCAAGGTTTGTGTTCAGCACGCATATCCAATATCTGTGCTTTTGAGATGGGTTGGCAGGTTCCAAATGACGACGTCAATCTGTGTATGGTTGATGTCAACTAAGACCATGCCTTTTCTATAAGCTTGTAAGCTTTTTCTGCATCTGTATTTAGGCCAAAGTCTCCTTTTCTCCTTTAATGAATGGCTCTGCAGTGTTAGTTATATACTTGACATGGGAACTTATGGTCTGTAGCTTTCATTCCTTAATTTTACAATAGTTGTGTCAACATCTTCATTAAAGATATTTGTGAGCAACTTAGTGTTATGTTTATTACCATAGCATCTCACAAATAAGGCTACTTAATCTTCACCTAGGTAATTCTTAATATTTTTGTACCCATTTCACTGGACAGCTAGCATAGCATCATGATCAGGTGCTGGTTTAGACAAATAATTAGCACTAATTAGTCACATGTTTCTCTATATTGTTTAGTGCTCCACTGAAGCTTCGATCATCTTCCTGGTTGGGTACGAATGCCTTTATGGTGGTCTCTCTGCTCATCTTGCCATGAATTTCCACAAGTATTTTCTTGTTGTTACGTGAAGATTTGTTGTCTACATTCAGACTACCTATTTTACTCCCTGCAAAGGTGCTCACAGTTACAGACATTTTCCTCTGCCCCAGCTTGAAGACCAAACTATCGATACCTTCTACACCATTCAGATTTTCCAGTGAAATATCTCAGATCTGTATCCTTACAGTAGTGGGAACAGTGTCTTACCTGAGGATTAGAAGAAGGAAACTGCCTATCATGGTTCCTTCAAAGTCACTGTTGAAAACTTGCTGACAACTGTAATACAGCAAAATATTCACTATCAGTTCTGAATGCTTTCTGGTTGCTAGTATAAGCAAATGAGCATTTCCATGTTATCTACATATTTCTCTTGTCACTCTGTGTGTAAGCAAAGGCTTTCATCCTTTTTTCCTAATGTGTTTCTCATTGTTGCAGAAGTCTTGAGGTCCTTCAAGAGTGATTCCACAAGCCATTTTATTTTGATTTAAGATCTCTAAAAGCATAATGTGCCTCAATTTGTCAAATTATCCCAATTAATCTTGTTTTCACAATAATGAATTGGCTTAATGCTGAAAAAGAGGAGAAACATGCATTAAGCAAGATTTATTTAGAAGCTTAGATGCAGATTTGTTAACAAAAGGTAAATAAAACACCCCAAAAAATCCAGCTTATATTGTACAAGGCTCTTTTGTAGATGACTCAGTGTACCTCACCCAAAATTCCTTCAAAAGCTGTGGTATCCAGCATTCACAGAATCATCCTTCCTGCCATAAAGCATTGACAGTTTCCTTTTGCTGTGTGATATGGTGCCTAGAACTAGAAATAGATCTGGATGCAAGATTTCAAAAAGTGAGATTGCTAGATTTACACTGTGGTTTCCTGTGTTTTCTCTTCTGTTTCTAATAATCCTTCACATCTATTTGTCAGATGAACCAAACATTAAGCTGGTGTTTTTAAGCACTATTTACAATAACTCTAAGACGTCTTTCTTCAGCACTAATAATTTCAGTTCCCTCACTGCTTGTACAGTTAGACTTATATTTCCTCATGTAATTTACTAATCATTTATCAGTATTTATTTCATCATTTTACCACTGTCATTCAGTATCACAAGTTCTGAAACTTTGCCACTTTTGTTACTCCTTCTTCTAAACTTATAGTTGCCTAGAACACTCTTTGCAGCTCTTTTAAAATTGTTTCTCAATTATTTCCATTCCTCTGACACTGGTAGATTTTGTGAAAGCTTCTTCTCGTCTAATGATCAGAGTTTAAGGATCCATTTACTCAAAAATTAATGCATTCATTTTCTGCTGGCAGGCCTTCTGAAAAAAATTCCTTACTGCCAATGATGCTACTCTCTGGGCATACCTTGCTGGCACTACATTTTTTTCAATTGAGAGAATCTGCTCTGGTTGTGATGTTTACCACAGAACAGACTCAGTGCCCTGTCCTTTGCCAGCTGGTACCCAGTGTCCTTTCTTCCATAGGTCATTCTTCTCTGTCATGTCACAATGTCAGAGCAATGTAAAGTTTTCAAGTGATTCACACTAAACTAGGTGGACTTCTGGTGATTGGCAAACTATAATTGCTTCATTTCTAATTATTTTTGACATATTTACACAAACGCAATCTAATCTCTGGAACCTACACCACTGCAAGACTATTCTTCCACATCAGACCAGATGCCCATTCTTCAGTATTTCTCATATGGTGTACATTTTTAGGAATGTCTTTCTGTACCAGGTGTAAATGCCCAGGCTCTGGCAGTGGGGGCTGCAGGGGCAGCTTCTGTGAGGAGAGGTCAGGGCTGCCCCATGATGGACACAGCTGGTTCCAGACAGTTCTAGCTGGCTTCAACAGGCCCACCACAGGACACAGCTGAGCCCATCCGCCAAACTGATGACACCTCTGGAAAAGTGTATTTAAGAAAGGACAAAAAGTGCTTGATGGGCAGAGGTGGGGGAACAAACAGCGTGAGAAGCAGCAGAGTGAAAATCGAGGTCAGAGAAGGAGGAAGAGGAAGAGGAGATGCTCCATGGCACTAAATTATTCATTTCAGGCTGTGGAGGACCTGCACTGGAACAGGTGGATATCCTTGACAGGAGCTGTGGTCTGTGGACAACACATGCTGGAGCCAAGGAAAAGTGTGATGAAGAAAGAGTGGAGAAAGAAACCATTATGAACTGACTATAACCCCAACCCTCTATCCCTCTTGCACAGCTTGGGACAGGGGTGGGGAGGGTAGAGTCTGGACAAAGGTGTGAAGTTGAGACTGAGAAAAGGGGAAGGAAAGATGTTGGTTTAATGTTTGTATTTTTGTTTACCACTGCCAGAAAATATTTATTTTATTTGTCAATACATCCGTTTTCCCTGAGACGTCTGGTTTGCTCATTAGAGTAACTGATAAACAATATCCTCATCTTTACCTTGACCCATGAGCTTTCTCACTCATGTTTTTATTTTCTCCCTGTCCCATCCCACTGGGGTGGGAGTGAGAGAGCATCTAGATGGGAATTTGGTTATTAGCCAAAGTTAATCCACCACAATTTCTCTTAAACTTATGATTTTACTTAGCTTAGACAGAAAACTACTTAGTAAAATGCTTCCTTAATTAATGGGCAGCTACTGCTTCCAAATACAGACTGAAAATTCATTTAAGAAATCCTACTTTCCTCATCTTTGGTGATTTTTTCCCTTCCCCCCCCACCTCTCTCCACAAGCACCAGTGACAGAGATGATGATCATGGGCAGTTTGGGTCATGCTTAGTTCTGGGTAGCTAGTGAGCCTCCCTTGTCTGAAACAGATGCTAGTCATGAGTCTGAGACTTTTTGGAATATATCAATTTGTGTATCTCTTGCACCATTTGGAAGACAAGCACAATGTATTTTATGGCACCTAATTTGAGAGGTGTGCAAACACTGGATTGGGGGGTATATATATGTATAAAATTAGTAGGAAGATAATGAAGAAAATTTTCTCTAATGTTATGTACTATACATTTAAAGTGAGGCTGAAGATTTTAGGTAACTGTAAGAAACAGATTTCCACCATCATCCATCTGCTACAAGAACACATCACAGCAAGGAGACCTAACTGAGGGGTATTGAGTTTGGAAGTGTAGCATTGGTAGGCTGGTGGTACCGTCCATGTAAATGTGATGGAACACAAGAATTAAGATATTTGACAACTGGAATACAAAAGAAGGTGGCAGCAGTACTACATACAGTGAAGCAAGATAGTTTAACTGTAATTTCCTTCAAAAACAGTTTGGTTTTTGCCTTGGCATCTAACTTTGCATACGTTATGACTAACAGAAGGATTATACCTTAGTTAGAAGCTACCGATCAACTGAAGCTCACCAAAGCAAACCAAAATGGAGATCTAGACTTGACTGCATATTACTGGTATGTTGTGTTTGTTCACTGTTGAGTATATTTTCTGCAGTCTCAGTCCTGCAGTGGACTTGCTATTAGAAAGCTCCACAGAAAAATCGGTATTTTCTATGGCCAGGTAACGTTACAAATTTCTGACCTTTCCTAACAATGCATTCAGTGGATGGGCACAGTGCAGCAGGAGCTGATTCAAACCCACCAAGCTATGAGTTGCTCGTTTGAGACATTAGCTACCAGATCTCCAAACTGTTGGGGGTTAGGCAGCCACTTCCATCTAGTTAGCAGCTGTGAGAAGTACTGTAGTAGCAAAAGCAGAGTAGCACCAGTGCAACTGTTCTATTTGTTCAGAGAAGTGGGGTTTGTATACATGGCCCTCTGACAGCCATTAAGGAATTGTGCCGAAAGGGTAGAGAAGCTACTCGGGAGTAACTAATTAATTAAGGAATACAACAAGAGTGGCATTCAGGTGAAAGGGTAAACTGCCTGGAAAGCTGAAGATTGCTCTTAAGGAGCTGTGCAACACCAGAAAGCTCCTTCAGGGGAAGGACCAGAAGCTTTACAAAGATGGCTGAGAAGAGACATGAATAACACATTCAAATAACTGCAACTGGATTTCTGAAGGGTGCATCTTTTTAACACAAAACAGAGAGCGACACTAAAATGGTAAAATTCTGTGAAAGATCTTTCTAATAACCAGTTTTGATTTTCAAGTGATAATAATTACACACAAGTTCTGAAAGGGTGGGTTTTTTCAGAGTATAAAGTATTTTTAAATAACCGGTTATTAAAATGAAGAGATTCAGGCATCTCATAGCTAAATATCTTGGGACTTGCTGACTTAAGTGACACAGCAAATGTTGGTAACTTTTAATCTAAATTAGATAGCCATTGCCACCTTTATGATTCTATAAAAAAGTAGCAGCTCTAGTTCTCAGAATACAAGTATGCATTCCCTTGCAGTTTTTGTCACTCTGAAATGGAAGAAGTGCCCACCGATTTCAAATGCAATGGGTGGAGGTCTTCAGTTAAACAGTTCTGTTCTATGTAGCACTAGGACAGTTGCTTCGTCCTGTTAAAGTTTCAAATTAATTTGACTATAGATGTTATATAATATAAATATTAAAGAATGATGTCAGAAATCTTTGTAGAAACAGGTAACCAAAAAAGCTGACACTGTGTCTGCAACATCTTCAATCTTTAAGAGCATCTTATTTCTTGTATCAATTATTTTCACATTAACTTTAGTTTTTTATAGTAAACAGTTGAACAATGTTATTTTGAATGTTTAAGTACAGTTTGAAAAAGAATTAAGGAAAACACAAGATAACAATTCCCTGTAAATATTTAAATATAATTGAAAAAAAAATTTACATTTTAATCATGTAATAAAGCTCCTATTAAATCAACTTATTTATAGAGTAACTGTCGTATGAAATCATGCTAATAACATACCAAATTAAAATAGACATTTGGTGCATATTTTACTACATGAGATTTTTCATTTACTTCCCATTTGAAGTGCCAAAATTTGTCAGCATCATTTCATGCATTTGGAAAGCTGTTCTTTCAACTGTACATATATTTACAATATACTACAGGAATTGAAAGCATTTAAGACTGACTTCTTCCTCTGAACCAACTAGACATGTTTCTGAAATGTACATTTCATCAAATAAGAAAAACAACCAGCCTGAATAATGTAAAAATTACCTAGAAGCACATGCTCACAAAAGGCAGCTAATACAGTGAAGATAGTCTCAGTGAAAGATGGTTATAATAGCTCTATAAATTTACTTGGATATTTTTGGTGCATTTTCCTGCATTCACACTATTTTCTGTTTTGCTTCATATATGTACTTCAACTTTTTGAACTCTTCAGACACTGAAATATGAAAAGAGATTAAAATTATTTAAAATTCAACTATTATCCATACAGTAAGGTTTCACAGGTTCTTGTCCTAGAAATGAAATGTTAGCTGTCTCTTGTCAGTTAGTCTTTGATGTTTTACACACATACACAGAATAATAAAGATGTATTGATTGACTTCTGTTGAAGTTAACCTTAAGATTTGTTACACTGAGCAGTGAGCACCAACTTAGTCAAGACAATGACGGAATCAGTCTCTTATTTCCATCAAAATATCAACACATTTCTGGAAAGGTGTAGAATTTACTTATAAACATATTTGGAATTCAGTTTGGTAATGAACGAAAATCAAGGGGTGGAAATATAACACCTTTTTACAACAGTTTAAAGAAAGGAGTAAAAATGTATATACACTGGTGAATAGCTTGCCAAGAATGAATTCTGTTTCAGGGAAACCGAACATTTGTGTGTGATGACTGTCCCCAAATACAGTTTTGTGGCCTTTGAAAATTAAAAAATGTGAAATTTATCACAATACTTTACAGTTTTTATAGTTTGCTACTGAACTGTGAGGTTAGACAGAAACAAACAAAGAGAACATTTACTTTAAATGAGAGCAGGATAGTCTTTCTTTTTTTGGAAAATTCTTATTAAAAAAAAAAAATCATGTATCTGAAAAACTAAGGTAAGCCACTTTATGGAAGTCATTCTAGGTCTAATAACTAAAAAAAATAGCCAAATGACAAACTGGGCTTCTCTCCATTTTTTCATTCACCATAAATTTACTTCAAACAGTTCATTCAATGTATAAAGTTTTTCTCTGCATGAAAGTCAGTGGAGTTTGGAGAAAAGTAAAAAAAGATCTAATCATCTGTAGAACTCTTAAAATTCCTTAGTATGCATATAAGAAAGAATAAATGTTTTTTAGGATTCTAATAAAATTAAAAATCAGCACCGAAGTTCCTTATATATCTGTCTTACCAAGCCTTTGTTCTGCAGGAGTTACAAAGGAGTCACAAGCAGTTAATAATTCTACAAATACAAATCTGTAGTAGTTAGGCACCTAGGTTAGGATCCTAGGTTAGCATCTCTCAGCTCAGGACAGAAATTCAATTACATATCCCATCTACTTGATGAGCATACCATAGTCACTAAACAAATGGGTTTTATCCTTTTTTGCCACCTGAATAACTAACATTTTGTACCTGATTTCTCTGAATTTATGTTTCCCAGCTTGTGATTGTTTTCAGAAGACAAGACTGTCTTACTTGATTTTTAAAGAAAAGATACACTGCACAAGCCTACTGTCACAATGGGATACAAAGCCATCAGTCCCATATTAACAGAGCCTCCTATACACACATATAAATACTTTTGAGTCAAGCAACTCAAGTGTTTCCATAGCCCGTCTGTCCTAAATGTCTTTTCCTGCCTAACATAAGGTGATTCTTTACTCAACTTGTGCATGTGTCTGGGTTACCCTACTGCACTGTAAGGGATGCCAAGCTGGATTACATTTCAGGTGACAGAGGAAAGAGCATCTATCACTTTAGATCCTTTTACGTCTAGTATTTTTTGCTCTGACCCATCAGAAAATAAATTTTATCCCTGTTTGCTGATCAGCAGGTGGAAGAAATCTTCCACATGGCAGCGTCAGACTTTTCTGACAGTCACAGATGCCTGCTCAGCACATATTTATTGTGAAAGGATTTCTCTTACTGTTCTGTTGGGTGCATTATGCTGTGGAAAACAAAGCAGGAATTATCAGGGGTAGCTAGACCTAAATGGACGATTATCATGGTTTAACCCAGTCAGCAACTGATCACCACACAGCCACTTTCTCACTCCACCCTGGTGGGAAGGGGGAGAGTATTAGACGAGTAAAAGTGAGAAAACTCATGGGTTGAGATAAAGACAGTTTAATAAGTAAAGAAAAAGCCGCGTGCACAAGAGAAGCAAAACCAAAACAAGGAATTCATTCACTACTTCCCACTGGCAGGCAGATGTTCAGTCACCTCCAGGAAAGCAGGGCTCCATCACACTTAACAGTTACAGGGAAGACAAACGCCATCACTCTGAACGTGTCCCTCCTCATCTTCCTTCTTTTTGCCCCAGCTTTATATGCTGAGCATGACACCATGTGGTATGGAATATCCCTTTGGTCAGCTGGGGTCAGCTGTCTCGGCTGTGTCCCCTCCCACCTTCTTGTGCCCCCCCAGCCTGCTCGCTGGTGGGTGGGCAAGGAGCAGAACAGGCCTTGACTGTGCAAGCATGGCTCAGCAATAACGAAAAAATCCCTTTGTTATCAACACTGTTTCCAGCCCAAACCCAAAACATAGCCCCATACCAGCTACTATGAAGAAAATTAACTCTATCCCAGCACAATGATAATCAGTAACTGCCAGAAATAGTTACAGCACAGGGAAAAAAAAGAAAATTAAATCACTCTAAAAAGGTAATTCTACAATGTCTCGGTTTCCTGAGACAGGAGAAAATGATGGTGTACACTCTTCTTAGATGTAAACCTTGAACAGCACTGAGGCTTGAATATTTGTAAATCTCTTGCCTGTGCCTCAGCTTTATAGCAGAGAGATACCAAAGCATGAACTGGAGTCTGAAAATCCTTACAACAGTTTGTGGAGAATGCAAATAAATCTGTTTTTTAGCCACAGAGTTAATCGTACAATAATTTACCAATGTTTTTGCATTTCTCACTCCTGCTGAAGAATAGGCCAGAAGATTAATAAGGACAAAATAGTAAAGTAAAAAATCTGAAGGTCATTGTTTGGTTCTTTTATTTAATTTACTAAAAATAAAGATGCAGGGAATCTAATAGGAACTTCATTTCCTTCTTCCCATAGAAAAGAGAGGTTGGATAATAGAAGGGGAATATTGGTGTTTTTTCCCCTTAAAGTAGAATATGCATCTTCATGAATCACAGCTTTCACACATTACCTCCTCTACAGTTTCGACAGACGTCCTACTAGTATCTTCATCTCATAATACTCTGGTACAATCAGGACTTAATCAAAAATATATCTTCCCTTTTGGACTGTGGTTACAGATTTGCTTTTCTCTGGACACTTTGCTGACTTAATACTTTGAGGGTTAACCAGAAGAAATTTCTCTGTCCTCTGAGAATGTCTGAGATACAAAGGTTTCCTATCCTACATGTATCGTGAAAACTGAAATCCCTAACTGCCAAAAAATAACTGAGATGGCATGAACTAAAACATTTTTAATGTTTCATTTTTGCATCAACTTAGAAATCCTTAATGATTTTTAATGGTGAATTAATGTAGATTTCCTAACAGTAACAATTTGGGAAAAAAACCCTTGTTTTTTTATTTGCATTTTGAATGTGAATATTTTTGATATGTTCTAAAATTCATTCCATTTAAATTCATGCTTGCAAATAAATGGTGGCAGTTTTGAGAAGATAACATTTTTCCATTGGAGGAAAAAACTAAAAAGTCATTAGAAATCCAAATGATCTCTTGAGCAAAGGTACAGTATGCTAGTGGGCTGGTTCTTCTTTTGCCAGAGAAAGAACAGATGAGTAGGTGGTGGTATGTAGAGAGGTACATTTGGCTTGATTTAACAGTGATGCTTAGTGACTGTATAAAAGTGTAGATCCCCAAAGAATAATTACAAGTTTAGTTATATGTTTGCCTAACTTTAGTAGGTTGTTCTGTACTTCCAAATTTTTTTTCTCTTCTATCTTACATTCTCAGCCTATTTCAGCTCTTCTTCCTCTCCCTATATCTTGTTTCTTGTCCCCTTTTACTTCTGTCCTCCCATTCCTGTCCTAGATCTCAGTCTCTACTCATTCATCCATACTTAAATTTCCAACAGAGTACATTATGAATTTCATTTTCAAGAACATAAAAAAATCTTGACAGCATCATGGCAGTGGAAGTATTTGTGCAAAAGCCACAAAGCAAGTAGCTGAAAAAAAAAAAAAAATCAACAAAAAAACACCCAAAAAAACCCCAGCAGAAATCAAAGAAAAATTCCAAAAGGAGATTCATTTGAAATCTTATTTCTTGAGGGTCTTACTCATGTGTTTTGAATGCTTTGAAGTGTCAACGGTATTTGCTGTAGTACTGTAGCTAGTGGGTGTAAGTATCCTGTTGGGTCCAAAGGAGAAAACGCAAACCTTTTCAACCTGTGCTTTAAACCAGCAAAAAAGGGAGTGGGCAAACTTATTGCTTTGAAATTACTTCCTGGTGATGTTGTGGGCATAGAGAAATTGCCTGTTATCACTTGCTCTGGCAGAGCCTAATACTCAGGAAAACATTATATATGTGTGTATATGTATTTATACATACGCATGTACACAAAAATATATATACACACATTGTATATGTAGATATTTTTTTTTACATATGTGTATACACACATACACATAATCACAAACTCAAGCATGCTTAGACTGTGTGCTTAGATGTATTTTGTGTCGTCAATAGTATTTCAGGGCCTGCAAGCTGTGGTGAATATTCAGCTTTTTTTTCTTTAGCTTCAAAGAGAGTTTTTTTGTCTCTCCATGGCCATCTTTCTATCATTCATGCAAGGCAAGAAATACAGCAAATATCCAAACACCCAGGATTTTCTCTTCTTTGACAGGAGTAATGCTGTTCCTAGTGCTGCCACTTTTCACCCATGGAAAAGAATTTTTTCTGACCTGCACTACTGTCAAAAATGGACACATGTGAATGAACCCTGTGTAGGCTGAGAACTCCGATATCAAAGCGCCATTATTTACACACCCTACCTGAAAACACTGGTCCTAGGCACCCCTCACCCTGTCTTTCCTGTCTCTCATTTAGTTTAACCCCAGGCCACACAGCATGGCTCACTAATTGTGGAATGCTGTTTTGAATACAAGGTTCAAATAGCAAATTTAAACTGTAGATTTAATCTTGCAAGAACTGTTGAGATGTGTGTAATTTTCTTCTACAAAAGCTGAACAAAGAGATGGTATAACATTATGATTGTGTAAATCTTCTTTCAACACCTTCATTGTACAAAGTGTAGTCTCAGTGATTGAATAGCAACAAACAAATGTCTTCAATTAAACCTCTGTGACTCACAAACACACAGAAAGCTGCATCTAACATATCTGCTATAATTAGATTCCTCCTTTAAGGTAAAGTGCTTTTGTTTTAAAACATGTTTGGAATAATCCCTGAAAAAAACAACATGATAAAGATCAGATATCTCCTTTGTTCTGATTCATTCCTTTAAAGAAAAGTCAGAATTTTTCATTGGAGCTGTTTAAATCTAGCTATAGAATTACATCCAAAAAAATAATTTAAAATAGCATGGAATTTTGCTGCTATCACATGGCTATCCATCATAATTCAACACCTATAATCAATTGATATGCAGTAGGCAAATAACAGTCTGTAAGTTATAAAGTATTTCAGCAGTGGTAACTAGGGGAAAAAAAATAGCATGTTGCCACTTTCAACAATTCAACAAATTTAGTGTAAGCTTAAAATAAATTTCAGATGAGAAGCAGACATAATATGTAGTAGGAAAACCTGTAAAACATTGTGCAGCAACATTCAAAGGCAGTGGGACATCAGTATTCATTGTTCTAGTAACAGAAGCATAAGATTTTTGTGCAAAAAAGAGAGCATGGGATGTTATTCTTGGGGCCTTAATATGCCACATTCTCTCACATGTAGACATGCAAAACTTCTGCACAGAGGCAATGCAGAACTTCTTCACTTTTCAGAATTACCCTGTTAAAATTTAACTGGTGTGCCAGATATTCCCTTACATTAAGAGATTGGGGGGGGTGGGGGGGGTGGGGGGGGTGGGGGGGGGCAAAGTGATGTGTGCCCCCTGATCCAGGAGAGGTGCTGCTATACCTGTATTACATTCCTGAGACTTTGCTTTCATCCGTTGCTCCAAGCAGCCCCAAGATGCTCAGTAGAAGATTGAGGATGTGGCCCAATAGATTTGGCTAACCCTTGGGTTTATATGGCAGTGCTGCAAGATTTACATCTATGGATTGAAAAAGTAGAGGACAGGCTGACCTCAGACATATGCAAATGAAAACTGAAGCATCTTGAGTATTTTTGATATATGTATGTGTTAGCAGGGTAGATCAGGCCTGTATAACAAAGCTACACTAAATGTTAAACGTGTACTAACACTTTCCCTTATGTACTGAATGAAATTTACATTATCTTAGTAGCAAAACTGGGCAGATGATGGGTTTATTTCAGCTTCATGCCTGAACTTGAGGCTGTAAGAGGAGTGGATGTCAGAGATCAGTTCACATGCAAGAAAGGCTGATATATTTTAAAGGTTTTAGAACAGCCAGGAGTGTTTGATTCTGGTCTCCATAAGACTGATTTAGAATGTCTTTGTCTCCTAGGAAAGGTGAAAAAGTGATGACTCAAAGCCCCTCCCAGCTTACTTCTTTCCAATATTCAGAGAGGGGACTTTCCTGTCTCCTATGCTGAAATACTGGCCCAGTATTGCAGCATATCCTAAGGCATAGTGGGAAATAACAGTCATCCTATTACCATTGCCATCAAAAGATCTGGGAAGAATCAGATGGTGGAGATATCTCCTCATAGTTGTGGGCCAGGAAAACAGCCTTTCTGTTCCTGTTTTGTGCTGGTTTTATTCCGCTGTAGGTGCCAAAATTTTTTCAGGAGTCTTCAGGCATAAGTGGTCTGCTTCCCCTGCTGCCAGTGCCACTCAGCCTCCTTGTAGCCTTTCCAGTCTTCACTACAATCAGGTGTAGGACACATTTTGGAAGTCACACATTCATGTGTCTTGTTCTTTCCTTTGTAGAAAAGATTGGGCTAAATACATCCTTTTCCATCTACAACTCAACACTGTTATTATATATGACAATTTTTGCCCAAGAGAATAAAGTACTTTCTCTACAAAGGTTATCTTTTGTTCTGCATAGAAGGACTACATAATAAAAACAGTCTTATTTTCAAAGAAGACAACCCAGGTATCCCTCATGCTTGTTTTGATTTTTTGATCATACTGTCACTGTCACCATAGGTGGCACAAATTACTTTCTTTTTCCTTTACGCTTGCCACATTTGGAACCTATCTGTGAGTGTCTTCTGCAGTATTTAAATGATGCCATTTTTCCAGAAGCTCTTTCAAGCCCTCTTCCTCCTTACTGATTTATAGGTCATGCTCTGATGCACAAAATTCCAAGTGAAATGGAGTTCAACCAGTAGTAGAACAAGGTGTGCTACAGCTACACAATAATTATTTTATTATTTAATTAATTTTTTTTTATTTGTGAAAGGGCACGTTTGAATAAAAGTCACAGCAATGAGGGAAGGAAGTGTGCAATTGTTACATTCATAAGTTTCAGGTTAATCTTTTCCTATTCCCTGAATCATTGTAAAATGTTTATTGTTCCCATTCCTTTGCTTTGTTAAAGCTTCTGGCAGCCTTACTTATGTGTTTAAAACAGGATAAAATCTTTATTTTTAAAGTACATTTTCTTCTTTTTTCTCAAAAAGGGGAAAAAAACTGTAAAGTTCTTTCCTTATTTAAAGTCTCATTGAGATAAAATGATATAGTTTATTCCAATAAGGGAACATATTCTCTAGAAGAAAATTGAAAAGCAATTGGTGCTATTTTATTTACAGAGCCCTGAGTTCCAACAACATTATTCCTCTTAGTCCTTGAGGAAGTAATATACTCTCACCCTTAAAACGCTGTAAGTAGTCGATAATCCATTATTACAGTAAGCCGTACACTCTCACAGTAATTATCTAATAACCCCTTATAAAAGACCGTAGCTTCCTAATCTGTTTATAATTATCATTTCAATGATCCTGTGCATTAATGTCTGACCTTCAGCAACTCTGACCTGATCTTAATTAGCTGTAATATCAAATCATCACTATATAAGAAACTAGCCATGACCAAATGAATGAACCCCAGGTACAGTTAATTTCTGGAGCAATTATCTTTTCATGTAGGGAGATTTAAATGATTATCTGCACAATTTCACACAGTTTTATGTAATTCTGTGACATTATAAATTCTGTTTTAAATCATATTTCAAAGGCATGGCTCTGCAGACTGACTTCATATAGTACACTAAGCTATCAGGATAGTATATCATACTACCAGTTTATAAGAGTAGATGATTTTTGTGTCATTATTTTCAATTACACAAAGTGTATTTCACAAAGTGATAAATTGTAGCTGAAATAAATAAATATGTGCCAAAGTAGACTAGGGGCTAGTGGCATCCAGTATAAATTGTATGTCATTTTAAAGAAATGTTACATTTATTAAAATAGTGTAAGTAATTGACAATACCATATGTGCTAAAGCAAGATTAGAAAATTCTAAAATGTGTATTGGTAACATGCATGCAGTATTTACAATGCATTTGAAGCTAAGTATCATTTATCATATTTAAAAAGCTACTGTATAAAAACTGAAAATACCACAGAAAATACTTGAATCTGTTCTTTAACTCACAATTATGCAGTACTAAGGACATAGGGACTATTTAATGTGTTATTAAAATACCCAGGCTTCTGATTTATAGTTTAATCTGGCTGGAACATAACACAAACCTTCATGCTGTCCCAGCTATTTCCTTCATGCTTTTCTATACACACAAACACACACACACTAGTGGGAAAATTCAGTCTTTCAGATAAACCAAGTAATTTAAGATTCAGAAGACAGTTCTACTAGCAATACATGGGTGTGTCATGTTAGTGCATTTTTTGATATTACATGTTTGGGAAAACCCAGTGAGTATTCATCCTAGGTTTTTCAGGGACACATCCTGCACTTGGGGGGGGGGCGGGGGGCAGGGATGGAGGCAGAGAGGGGAATGTATAGCAGCCTTTTTATTTCAGAAATTGCAAGCCCATTACATGAAGTATTTTAAAAAGTATATTATTTGCTGTCTTTCTTAACACAATTTATCAAAGTTAACCATTGAACCTTCTTTCTCGGAGCTCTTTCAAATGCTAACATTTCCTACCTATAAGCCAAAACATTTGTCCTACAGCCATCAGATGAAGATAGCAGCCTGATGAGGGTGATTGATTTGAAAGGTAATTTGAATGGAAGATGTTGTGTACATCCTCTTAGTGATGCCACAATGACAGCTCAGACAACCTTTCTGTGATATATCACCCAGGGAAGTGGAAAAGAGTAAATTTAACAAGTGGCATTGCCTTCTTACTGCATTTTTCTTTTCTTCTAATTTAGCATCTTCATTTATGTTATGTCTAGTTATTTATAAATATCAAAGGTAGTCAACAGATGTTTTGTCTTACCATTTCATTAAGTCAAATGTTCAGTAAGTGATGTATAAAATCAGACAATTAGTATCCACAAGCTACATAAACTAAGGAAATAATTCTTAGAAATTATCAAAAAGTGATTGCAAAGAAACCCTAGCCAGCTTTCTGATCAAATGGAACCATCTGTTATCCTCTTTACAGGACCATTTATTTTCCTTTCCACTTCTTTTCCATATACATACACATTTAATTCCTTCCATATATAGTTAAAATCTACTATGTGCTTCATAGGTCCTGACAATTTTCTCCTTTACACTTTAAGCATATTTCTGTCAAGAAAAAAATTCTCTCTACCTATATCAAACACAAAGAGTTTAAATTATTAAATAAACTTCAGCCATTTTAAAGGTTGAGGTTTTAAAAAAATACAATGAATTATTTTCATAGAAAATGAAATATTCTCTTTAAGAATACTGCAATATATACCTTCTTTAAATATTATTGTCTTGCTCTAAGATTCTTTTCTGGTTTAGATCTTCTGTCCTGTAATTCATTTTCATATCTTACAGTTGAGATACACATATGGACACTTCAGGAGGCTTAAAATCAGAATCAAATTCATCTCTTCTTCAAAAGAAAATAATCTACATTTTAATCAAAGGCATTTAAGGAGAATACATATTTTCTCCTTTTTCACCTTCCACAATTTCAGTGTGCAATTTTGCTCCCCCCCCCCTTTTCACTTTAAAAAGTAATTTAGTAAAAGCCTATATGAATATTATGACATTCACTCATGGATTTTAGAAGCAAGAGTGCAAGCAAGTGCACCATCTAATCGAAAAGAGCTAGAAGCATTAAATTTGTGTATGAGACAAAGGCATCCAGGCTTTTTTTATATGGATTACACTTACTCTGAAAAAGGAGTAGCTACCTGGAAACCAGACGTTCTTCCGTAAACCCACACACATACAGAGAAGTCTTTCATCTTCTTCTTCTCGAGAATATCAAGCCAGAAGTAGCTAGGTTTTGAGTCTAAATTGCAATTACAATATTTCTCATGAGTCAAATATGTTGCTCATAAGGACCAGCGCCACACGCTATAAACCCTTGTAGCATATTAACCCAAGTCTTTATTAATTGGTTTCTCAGAAACTTAGTATCTGAAAGAAGATGATAAAGAAATATTGTTAGAGGTAAACAAATAAACAGAAATGATCTGGAAAATGATGACACAGATCTTGTGCAAGTCCAAAAATATAGCATTGGTTCTTTTTTGGTTTTTTTTTTTCCTGTGAGGTTGTATGTTCAAACTGAAGTACAGCTCTTATAGATACTTAGCTTGGATGCTGTTCAAAACAGGGATCATGCATTTGTTCCGTGTTTACTCAGTGCCTGGTAAAACAAAAAACCAGTCTGCAGTTACAGGTGACAAAGTCTACTGTAGAAGTAGGAAGCATCCTATTTACTTTAAAAATCAGTGATAAAATGGGTTGAAGAACCTAACCTTAGGTTTCGGCAAAGTGCTAAGGACCTTGCAATGGTGACCTACAGGTGTGCACGATGCAGAATTGTTTGGGACTGTCTAGAAAGTATTCATATATGGAAACGAACTTATTTAGTTATGACAAAAAATTCTCTCATGAAGTTATGATCTTGGGAGCTAATGAACAGAGGATACATAGGCAACATTTGCTGTAGCTCATACTTATCAATGACAATTCTTCCTCAGTTAATGTGTTTTCTAGAATCTTGAACAGCCAGTCTGTACATAGGACACACACATAGGCCTGGTACTAGCTCTGAGCATGTCTGCCTCATAAAGATTTAACTCTAATGCCAGCTAAACATGTAATTTAAAGTGTTCCTAGCAGCAAGGATGTCAGCGATCTCAGAGTACAATGACTGTGTTCATTGTATTACTTGCAGTTCTTCATCTAGAGGCAGGGAAGGAGATTTGACTTCATGGAGGAACTTTTCCAAGAGTGCAGGAGGTATGCTGAAGCTTTTCATACCAGCTTTGGGAAGTGCCTTGAAAAGTGTGGTTTCTTCTCAAACAGAACTTTATTTTTTGGAGTGAAACAAGGCTGAAGGCATCTATTTCCTTTTATGCATAGAAAGGAACCAGACATTTTTTGTTGTATGTATTGCTGCTTCTGGTTTTGTTTTTAAAATTACTTAACAAGATCTGTCATACCTCAGAAATTTAGACTCAGGTGAGCTTGTTTTGAAACTGTAGAAAATAGTTTTTGAAACATCTTAACATTGTTTTTAGGTATTTCCCCAAAGGCTGAAGCCTTCCTTTTGAATTGAGGTTTTACTGAGATGAAAAGAAATTCTCTCTCGTTGATTCCCATAGGAAAGGCTTTTGTCTTTGAACTCTATTTTTAGAGGTGTTTTAACACATATTTACACTTGGGGGGATATGGATAAATGTAGTTTTGTTTAAAATTAACATGTTTTTGTTTACTTTATAGGCAGGTAGAGTTCAGGATTTGTACATGAACTCAGCTAATATATACACCTCCTGAGAACCAATGTTTCCTTTGAAGAATTTCTTTCTTACCTGCATGCTCCACCCTGCTGGGCTAAGTGTGGTGGATAGGGGAGAGAGTTTTCCATGTGTTATTATTACAACTCAGAAGTGTTGTAATTCAAACAAGGCTCTTGAATTTAGTCAGAGCTGTGCTAAATTCAGTGTGTCATTCTTTCTATGTCTGTTCACCAATAGCTTTGTAGAATGACCCTGCGACTTTTGCAGTGGGACAATGTAAAAGGTTTTGATCAACTTTTATGAATCATCTTCATAGTTTTAAGATTCAGTGTAAGATTTTATCCAATTTTTCTGAAAGCTCATAAACTGCATACCATAACTACAGTTTGAATTAGAAGGGCTATACCATGTTGTGACCCCTGTTTCATGCTGATCTAATAGAAAAGTGAATCAGGCTATAAATTTTTAAGCTTTACTTGTTGAACACGAGCATTGAAGTTTCATACCTAGGACTTCTCTGTAAAGGGAAGGCAATGTTTAGGAAGTCAGGTCTTAATGTGCTGGGTATGCCAGCATGATTTCCTTAGTGGAGACCTTTTGCTTGTGATAAGAGCTCTTTCCTGGGATGTAGCTCCCTTCATTTTCACAGTCTATAGTGAGATTCCTCATAACTTCAGGACACATTTACATGGAAAACTTTTTCGTAATGTACAACAGGTGTGAATTTAATGCATCTTTTCTAGTGAGGAGTAGTTTGCCATGTCAGCAATGTTAACACACTGTGAGATGAAAGTAGACAAAGTTACCTTGCAGACTGTGAAGATCCACGTGGAAGTCATCTATTGTGTGATTCAGCTGCACATGCTTTTTTTACTGTGTACAAATGAGCTCTCATGGCACACAGATCTCACATACTGACAACAGGTACTTGCTTGTGGATTCTACTGCTAAGTTTATGTACATAAGCTCGCAAAATCCCGCTGTTGTGTGATAAGGGCCAGAATGTTTAATTAATTAACAATAATAACAGTAGCTTCAGCACATGCTGATTTTCACTGGAAAATAACGCCTTTTAGGAAAGGAAGGAGGCATGAAAGGACTTTTAGGTCATCAAGCCCAGTTGTCTCCCATTGGTTACTCTATAGTAATTAAATTACTTCCTCTTATTTCCTAATCTTGTCAATGTCCTAATCTTGTTCATGGCCCTCAAGTTCTTTGACCAAAACTGTGTTTCAGCTTATGTAATTCATCCTTCTGTAATTCTATGAACTTTTCTACAGTCTGTCCTCTGCTCTTCCATCCTTCTCCTGGTGCATCTATGGACAGCAGCCATCCATTTTATATTCTCTAAACCTTTATTTTGCTAAGACAAGCAACCCTGTTCCTTTAACTCTTTATCTATTGTCCTTTCCATTTTCCTGACTATTGTAGTAGTCCTCTGCATTTCATTGGTGGAATTCATCTGCAAAATAGATAATTGGAATCATATATCATGTCCAGAAATAACTTGTCTGATATATTGAATAATTGTACGAAAAAAATCAATAGTTCAAATTTCAATTGTTACATCATTTCTGCTGTTTGCTGTCTTTAAGGTCATCTGATTCTTCTTAGATGATATTTGCTTTGTATTAACTTGTAATTTCATCAGTACCCTATCTGTTGTGCTAAGTTATTAATGCCTGTATGAAAGCATTCTGTCCCAGGCCTGATACCTGGGTACCTAGTAGCTTCTTTCCCATTTCTAGTTTTATTAATTACTATCTTCTTTACTTTTACTAAAATATTTACTGTACATCATGATACAAACACCTTTCCCCGATGCTGTTTCAGAGCAAAGAAAAAAAAAAAAAAGAATGATTAAACATGCTTTTTTAAGAATGCTTGTCAATATGAAAAGCTAGGAAGTTTCCAGCAAGACTACTTGAGGTCATTAGAGTGTTCGTATGCCATGTTCAGATCAAATCTGTCTGACTGTAATTAGATGCTGAATACATTAAATATCAATGCTAATTTTTACACTTTGTCTCATTGCAGGAGGGAATGAACAAAACCCTGAAGCATAGGTCTATTCCCAACTGCCAGGATGGAAATAGTAAAGCAAAAGTTCTGTATACATGCAAAAGAAAGTGACAAAGTTAGTAGTAAAGCATGAGAAGTAAATAGTGAGCCAGCGTTTGGGCTTCTACCAGAAAGGGATAGCTGGTAAGATAGAGATGGATCATGTTTGCTTACTGAAAACCAAAAGCCTGGTGGCTTCTTCAGAGATTTCTGTGGCTACCTATTGTTTCAGGTGTACTAAGTGCACAGTCTTCTCTACTGGGGTTGCCCCTGCTCCCCAACTCACTATTATTATTTATAATGTCTTCCATTATTTCAAACTATGTTTTTGAGAAGCTGATGCTAGATTTTTTCCACCTTTATTTCTTCCAGTCTTGAACTCCTCATTATGTTCCTTTTAACCACTGGGCCTCCAGGACTTTTCCCTCCTTCCCACCTTCTTATGCTGCTGCTTCTGTTTACCTTGCAGGTAGCACATCTTCCATTCTGCTGCATAGCAGCAACTGCCAGCTGTTAGATTGTAGCTGCATTGCCAAGCTGTGCTCACAGCAGTACCAAAGGGCACAGAAATTAAAGTACTGACAGCTCTATATATAGATATTCTCACCATTCACTCCTATCTGTGGAACTAAAACTGGTTTAGGAACTGGAAATTTTACTGACACAAGGCTCTCCAGCTCTGATTATAAGACATCCCAGATTCTGAATGCAGCCCAAAATACTGTCAGTAGCACTAATGAACTAATAAACTGACCATTCCTTTGTGATGCTATAGCAAAAAGAAACAATAAATTAATCCTGCTTCAAATTAATTACAAAAAAAAAAAAAATGGAAACCTGGAACCACCCATTTACATCAAGAATATTTTCAAAATATGTATGTATTTGGGAAATTATTCTATCCCATATTTTGTAGTTATTGAACTAAGGGATTAATATATCCCATTTACTGCTAACTAATTGGAACAAATTATCATCTCTTTGGCCTGTCAGCAGAGTTACTTCTAATATGCAACTGGAAAAGCTGGTCATTGAATACACCAGTATCCAATCTATCAACAGTTTTATTGTGTTTTGCTGTAGATGGTATCTGGAAAGGGTGTCTGTCAATGTCATTGGGAAGGACTGATGGGAATGGGGACCATAATAAAATGACCCCTTTTTCTTGTTTAATTGTAGCAAGCACTCCTGGAGATAGAGGAAACTAGGAGAAGTAAGAAGGCCACATCTACTAGTAAATAATCATGCCAAATTAAAGTAGGACTTTGAAATACAAATTTGTATGCATGTTGATTGAAATTCATCACTGCTGTAATGATATTTATTTGAATAAATGAAGGACTGGGGAAATCAATTCAGAAAGAATTCTGTGGTTCAGTCGAGCATTGAGGGGCTTACACTACATTAAAGCCTTTTTATTTTTGCTTTTTAAAGCATAAAAAACCAAAGTAGATCAGTAGAATGGGAAGTGTATTTTACAGGTTATTTACACTGCACATTCAGCTGTACAATATTTATGTGTTCACTATTTTTCTATTCTATATAACAAAAACCTACTAAAGTCTCAGATTGCTAAAAAATAGGGAAAGACCTTCAATTTGATGTGAAGAGTATGTTCTAATCCAAATGATTCAGTGCATTTGTTGTAAAGTTTTCCAATGGGGGATAAAAAGCAGGCAGGGTCCTGTCGACACTGAGTTAACCATGATTCAAGAACCCAGTCTAACATTAATTAGAAACAACACAAAACAACAGAAACCTAGATTGCTGAGATACAGAAGACACTGACAGCTATGGAAGTCACTCCAATGATCTTGGTTAGTTGTATGATACCAAAGTTAGAGGCATTTCTATTGACTCCCTAGAGGATTAAGCATGTTCTTCCAAAGGTTTGATTAATATGTAGCTGTTAGGTTACATTTGATTTCTTTAAGGGGTAGAAAATCAAATATGCATTTAAAGAAATCCATATTCATACAGATGCCAATCAGTTAACTTCTGTCTCCATAAAGCTGCATGCCAGATTTAAAATTATTCTCCAGGGAACCCCTTTTAAGTTAAATTCCATAGTCTCATATATATGTTTTATGACAGTTTCATATAGGCATAGTCACTTCATCTTTATAAAAAACTGAATACAATCTCTACTTCATGCACACTCTGTACTGTTTATTTTTATTTTAAAGTCAGAATGAATGTAATATATTAAAAACACTTTAATCATTTAGCTATAAGAATTCACTCAATAGATTTTTTTCCTCTCTTTTTAATAGGACTTTCTGAACAGAGTCCTTTTGATCTCCTTGACTGCTTTCTATATTGTAAGTCTAATCCTATATTTAAACGTTTTCCTACATTTCATCAAACACTCTGATTTAAATTTTCCTTAATCTAGCTAGTCATATTAATCTACTCCACTTCACATTCTAAAGCATGTCATTTCCTTTTAGAAATAAATAAAAATAAAAATGGTTAATGAAAATGACTGCTACAACATATTTGAAAATACTCCACAATTTAGCATCACAAAAACTGAACATTTAAGGATTCTGCTTCTAAATGCCACCCTAATTAAAGGAACATTCCTTTTAAATGTGCTTTTTTTCACATGCAGAAGAGGCCTTATTCAAATGAAGGGGAAGACCTTTCACATACATGAGGCTATAATAGAGAGCTTAGCATAACTTCTACCTGATTTTCAATGCAAATGGCAGAGGAGAAGTTAGTGTGTTGATGCAGATTATGGTTTATCCTTCTCACACACCACAGAATTCTTCACGCTCTGGAAATATTTTGCTTATCAGTGAGAAGCAATGATCAACACCTCGCACCCTCAATCCCAGAGAGACTCGGAAAGTGAGATCATCAATATTCAGATATAGTCAGATTCTCACGGTTCCAGACTATTAATTTGCTCCTAAACTGAAGGTTTACTGTACAATTCGCAATATAAACATTTTACTGCTACTTATCAAATATCAAATAGAGTGATTAAAAGACAACTTAGCAATGTTATGTTGGTGAAAAGCAGCAGAGAATTGGCATTTAAATGCATTATATGCAGGGACACTGCTCCTTTTACTCTTCATTGGAAAAAATTACCACTTTAATTTTCATCTATACAAAAAGCACAATGTAGGAAGAGATTTCTATGCCCGATATGGCAAATATTCTCAAATTAGTTTTAACAAGTGGATGTATTGTTCACAACCCTTTAGTCAGCTTCTGTATCTGCACTGCTCATGTCACACACAGGTTCTCCCTTCCCTGAAAACAGACATTATTTATCACATGATAGAGGAAAGAGACAATGAGACGTAAAACCACACCAAACATCACATCCCAGAACTAAATTAATTGTCAACACTAATTTGGACTAGCATCTCTGACTGTTCAGGAGCAGTGTTACAGCTGAAAAGAAGAAGTATATGCTTGGTGTGCAGTTTTCATGAGGTTTCCTGACCATCTTGCTAGATTTGGATAGCTCTAGCCTGCCTTCTAAAAAAGTGAAAAAGAAAAAAAAAATCAAAACAAAAACAACCTCACCCCTCTGTCTTCACTATTCAGGCCCAAAATTTGCCCCTTTCTGTGGGTGTCAATCTTCTGTAGAAGAACAGGGTGGGATTTGAGGTAGATATTTGCTTAGGACATTGTATTGATGGCATTGTCATTTTTAGGATTTATTCAGGTGTAACTCCTAAGAGAGGGAAGTCTTTTAAGAAATTAATAATGGAAATGTTTCTGCAACAGATTCCTGATGTGCTTCCACTCTAGCTTTGTATGTAGTGATAGGCTGACACAGAGGTTCATTATCAAGTATTAATAAAGCTGTTACAAGTAGGTGTCATACACACAACTGAAACCAGGATCATCCAGCTGGATAGCAAATCTTTCTGTGAACTGTTTTACCCCTCTCAAGCTGTCCCAGAAGACAAAGCTGGGACTTAGCAATAATCAGAGAAGAAAGGAAACCATTTTCCCAGTTCCTCCAGAATGTGAAAAGCAGGCTGCTGGGTCGCCAAAAGTTTGAAATAAAATACTCCAAGAGTTTCAGGATATTTATCAAAATATGGGATTTGAAATTAATTAAAGCAGGGCTCTATGTGCTCTGCTTGAAAAGCAGAGATTTTGTTTAGTCAGCAATTTAAATGAGGAGAAGATTGTTTAGTCAACAGTTTTCAAGGTGGTTGTATTTCTGATGTTCCAGAGGCTGGCTCAGGAAGGGTCCAGAAGAGCTCTGACTTGTAATTTGCCATATTCAGAAAAGGTCATAGGGACAATGTTTTGTGTAGTAGAGGCATAAAGTCAACTGATACACACTTCTACATCTCAGGTGCATTAAACACATGTTCTAGAGGATCATGAAATAGTGTCCAGGAAAACAATGACCAGTCATGTTGACTTTTCCCCAATATCTGCCTGAACCTCACATTGTGGGGGTTCCTTTCAAATAAAGACCTTGCTGCTGTGCTTTGTGTCTTTGCCGCAATGAAACTAGATCACTGTGCCATATTTCACAATGTAAAAAGACATCTGAAGTAGCAAATGTGTCTTGTATTTTACATTTTTTCAACGATAAGTTTAATATAACTTCACAAATTTCCTGTACTCTAGCTGACATCAGGATAGGATGAAAATAAACTAACTGAAAGACGGTATTGAGAATATTTTTTGGTTGATTTATCCAGATTTAGCCAGAGAAACACTCTGGATATCAGAGAAGCAATTTCTGGATCAGCTAATTGGATTAGATTTTTTAAATGTGCTATGTATATTAAAACTGACAAAGACTCTTAAAAAATCATTATTTATGCTCTTAAAAAATCATTATTTATGCTCTTCTATAAATGCTTAGAAATGCAATAGAAAATACTGATGTTATGTCAAGTAACAGGGCAACATGGCTAAGATCAAAGCCTTGGCAGATTTCTCCCAAGAGAAGGAAGAGCAGAACATGCCTTTTTAATTTTGCAACTTTCTTTATATTCAGTGGACCTGTTTCTCAATGAAATGTTATCACTGCTTCATGTATGACCAAGCAAGAACTTAAAATAAGTGCTAAAATACTTCTAGCTCAAATTATTAGGAGAAGGTGCAAAGAGTCTTAAAAAATGTACTAGTTTTGAAAGTCAGCTAAGAGGATTTTCTGTGAGCATTAGAAATGTTGCACAAACCCAAGACTCAAGCAATCATCTTAATTTTTGCCTTACTTGCAGATGTCATTGATTCTTTTTAGAAGACTTGCAAACTCTTCAATTGATGCCCTGGTGCATAAGTTATAAAGGAAATTATTTTCCAGTATTGTCTTTCAAAACATAAGAAAATACATTATAAGTTATATATATATATATATATATAAACAAGAAACTCAAAATTTCCTTATTTTTCACATACCAAAAGGAATGATTAGAGTTCTGAACACCAGGCATAGAGTATAAAAGACCTGAGGATTTATAAACAGGTCTCTGCGATAAGAATCAAAACCCATTAGCATAGTACCAAAGCTTCCCACTCAGTGAATGGAGGTTAGGTACCTGAGAAAAACGATCCTTAAAACCTAGTTAAAAACAACATTTAACACAGTTGTCCCTATTAACCTCTATGGTTTTGCAGAGTCTGGGCACCTTGTTCAGGGTTGCAAGTTTCCTTTTTCATGTACGACTGGAGGCCTGAGTCCTGCCCTCAGAACATATTTACCATGACCATGTAATAAAATATGCAAAGTAGCCCTAGGCACAAGTCTGCAAGACCATTGTTATAGACAAAACACTGGAGTTCCTATGTATGACATCATCATGCATTCACAAGCACTCCAGGAAAATTCTTTCAGTGAGGTAAGATTTAGAGTACACCAGGTCTTCTTAAATGCTATTTCACCTTGCTTTCCTCTTCTCTGATAAGAGGGCCTTGAAATGTTGCTATGCTTTATGTATACAATACTGTTTATAATTCTCAGGCACAGTGCTTATTATACCTTATTTAAAACAAAAACGCCGTGAGGTACAGATACAATACAGCTATAGGACAGCATAACCTATCTCCTGACTTTGGGATTTTCTTTCTTTCAGGAATTTCCTCAAAACCACAGACTGTTCTTAGTGCAGCATTCTACATTTGGATTTTCAGTTTAGCTGAAGAATGTATAAAAACTTGTGTAGCCCCAAAACTCCCAGCTGACCACAGAGAAAAGACAGCCCAGGAGTATCAATTACCCTTGTCAACTGTAATTTACACTTGTTAAACTACCTGGCAGATCTCCTCTTTCCGGATGCTGTAATAGGAGTAATGTATGCAGTAAGGTAAAAATTCTTCTTAATAATATTGTGCTTCTGTAATGCCTTTCATTCAGAAGGAATGCCAAAAAGATTTAGATGTTACACAGAAGAATCTGTCTGAATACCATTTGTACAGTCCATCATAGTCAAACGGAGCCAAGAAAAGGTAATATTTTTTTTTTAAAAAAGGTGATTAAATAGATGATGCACTGAAATTATGAAATAATTTTGAAATTGCCATTGCTTTTATTGTCCTATCATTCCTCTTACTTGTATGTGTTGCTATATTAATCTGTTATTGTTTGTCTTTAGCTCAGTTTGCAAGCCATTCAGGGTAAGAGCAGTGAAACTGTTCTGCACTTGCCTAGCACGATGGGAACACAGATTTTATGTTCCTCATGCTACAAGCATATAAAGACTAAGATTTAATAACAAACCAATTTGGCATGCAACCTGACAAACTGTCCTCTCCAGCAGCAGTATATGCTTTTCTACCACTCCAGCTGACATGGCTTCGGTACTGTTTTACAAGAGGAGACATCTTTAAGTATCCTGAATCTCTCTCAAAATTTTCTTGCCCATGTCCTGATCAGGCTTGTTCTGGCCAAGCCTGTGAGAAGTAAAGGAACTTTAACCACAGGGAATGTAGCTGTGAGAAGATTTAGATAATGACTCCTGGAGATTTATTACTAACAAGGCAGATGTATCAGCAAGATTGAGTGATTCCTTGGCCATGGAATTTAACTACACATGTGTTCCAGAGTGTTGGAAAACAGTTGCAAATCTGTGCTATTTTCCATCTTGCTAACAGCAAACACCCAATATTATTTTCTCCCTACCTGCTTCTCAGTCATGTCTGCTTGTTGCTGCTTCCCATTCCCTTTTTCCCACAAGGGGGAGCAAAATTTTATTACACAGTCGCTATTTCCAGCACTGCTGGTCCAAGAGTAGGACAATGGTATGAAAGGATGTTGACAATGGACTATGGAAGAAGTTGAAATAAATGAGATAAAAGAAGAACAGCTTTAGGAAAAAAAAATGAAAAACAGTGAGTGGAGGGTAGAGACAGGTTTTGAGGTGGTTCTCCTTAAGAGTATTTTAGGTCCTAACACCTTCCTAGCCCAAGAATGTTAGAGATCCAAAAGAATCCCCACTTCTTCAAATAATGACTATGGAAATAATAAAGAATTTTGCACAAGGTGCATATGTTCACATCCAAGCCATCACAGTATACATACTTAAACTGGGAATAAGGAATGGAGCTGTAAGCTTTTTTGACAATGAATTATCATGTCATTCAGGCACACTTACCATAGGGTGCATAATATGCTAACCATCAAAATGATGGTCATTAAGATCGTGGTGTTCATACATTATAAAGCTTTAGATCTTCACATGACAGCAAGGCAGGTCTGGATTAAAAGATTTAGAAAGACTACACCTTTCCCCACTCTTACACATCTCAATCTTAATTATTGCAGCTGCAGTGCTTGGCACCAATATATACTCGTAGGCCCAGTGAAGTCAATAAAACTCTTCAAGGCCAAGAGTACCTCACAACAAATAAATCTTTTTCCAAGATTGGGGCCTGGAATTGTTTAGAAGAATAGAAGCTATATGAACATTATAATTAGAGCATGTCCTCATTCTGCGGTCAGATTCAAACAAATATATATCCTCATCTTGACTGGGCCTGTTCCTACAAGTGAAATGCCAACTTCAAATCATTTGTCAATTAAGGCATATGTATGCTAAGCAACTTTAGCTTACTTTAGACATTTAACTAAGGTTACAATTCAGATTTCTGAAATTTAGGGACCTACATGACCTGTAGTCAGTGCAGAGAGGAAAGTGTCTTCTAGGGGTGATTCAAAGCAGCCACGCTGAATTTCTTAAATGCAATGGTATGATAAAACTGGTCTGATTTGATACACTCTTTTCAAGGCCCACCTAACCCCAAGCAAGAAAAAGACTCAATAAAACTGATTTTTGAAGGGGGGCACTGAGAGATAATAATCTGAGAATTATTCATGGTGAAGGTTAAATCCAAACTACTTAGAAAAATTGGAAAATAACAGTGACATTTTATTTTGAAAAAATATATATTATTAACCACACAGAATAAAATAAGACAAATCATCAAAGTTCTTTTGTAATAGATAGCTATTTCTATAGGTTTTAGCTTTGAAATATTAAAAATTTTACATCATTTAAGTTTATAAGTTTGTTTTAAAGTCTTCAGGAAAAAATTACACACAAGACTTTTCCAGTTATCAGAAGGGGCAATGGGGAACAGAGAATCATGGATGACAGTCATAAATTAAAGAAAGGAATGAGGTAAATCTAATTTTCAAACAAATGTAGGGCATGTTGGATGCAGCTGGAAAAAAGTGGGTCTTCTTAACTGTGTATTGGATGGAAAAAGAGAACCTATCGCTGAACAAACAATACTGAAGACACACATGCATATCCACACTTAAAGCATGAATAATTTCAGGTCAGGGTATGTCATGACCATGAAGCACTAAGAGGCTGATGTGAGATCAGAAGAGTACTGAACGTCCTGATTTCTAGAGATGAATGGATATTGCGAAGGCTGCGCAGCCCTCTGCTAGAGGGCAGGGCTTGGGCTCTTGTCCCTGCTTGCCTAACACAGCACACTTCACCAGAGGCCCAGTCTAGCCTACAAGAACCTCCTATCCACTCTGCTGCATATTTCTGGAAACAGGGATGGTTATTCCAGCAGCCAGCACTTCCAGAATGACTGACAAGTTTCTTTAGCTTGATAGGCTTTCAGCAGACTGGTCTTCCCTCTTCGAACCCTCCCGCAACTACCCCAGCAGGAAGAAGGGCCTGGACTGAGCTTTGCATCCTGAAGTATCAGCACTGGGTTTCTTCCAGTTCTGCTTGTCTTCTTTTCCCTGTTCCACCCTCCCAAATAGACCAGCAGCTGGACTGCATGGAACGGATGCAGCTATTCACCTGTCTCCTCCTACTCCCTCCCTTCTCCACACCAGCCATCCATGCCAGCAAGTACAGGAGGGGATAGGTTTCTGCTGCTGGTGATGTGAAAAGGCAAATGGTTGTTTCCTTGAAAAGGAGCCTATGGTGGGAATGGGGATGGGGTTGGCCAGTGTGTTTGCAGACACTACAGCTGCCAAAGCTGAATGACCTTAATCTAAGGCACAAACTTTCCTAGAAATGAGTTCAGATTTCAGAGTTCTTTCTCTGAGTATCTCAGCACTAATTGGGAGTGGCAGCTTCTTGTTCTCCCTCCTTGTCCCACTTTCCCAGGCCAGACTATGCTACCAGAAAGTTTGTGGTATGGATTTTGTACCTTTATAGTCCAGAGAAGGAACTGGACAGAAGGTGTGTGCCAAGCTTTGTCCCCCCTTTAACATTTTTCTTTCTAACAGTCCAGGCACTGGCAAGCTGAAAATAACAGAAATTTCCATCTGGAACTGAGGTACCTGTTCTACAAAAGAGCAGATATTCAAAGACATCTCTGTGTTTTCTGCATATTAACTCAAGTCATCTCCTAGTACATTCCGTAGGCTTTCCCTACAGCCCTTTGAAAGCAGCTAAAATTCTCCATTGATTGTACAGGGAATGTATATATCAAAAGCGCCCTGTAGCACCTCACTGAGATGCCTACAACTGCTTATTGAGACACCTAATTTGATGTTCCAGGCCAAAGGGAATTATCTTAATTATCTACATTGACATGATATTTTTATTTTTTAAAATTGCAGCAGTGGATTGTACTACTGTCCCCTGAAAAATTAGAAAGGAAAATAATTCGAGAGAGTCTGCCATGGAGTATCTTAATCTTCTGATAGTAACATGATAGGAATACACCAGCTTCAAGTCTTGCTTTCCCTGTTTTGGAATATAAACTCACACTTCCATCTTCCACATCATGGGTAAGTATAATAACCATGGCTCTACAAAGTCAGTCTTTTTTTTTTTCCCCAGCTTCTCTTGTTGATGCTATTCCACTTCACATAAATAATTTAATATTACTGTTAAATAATAAATATTAAATAAATGGGCCAGAGAGAGAGCAGAAGAAATACTGGCACTAAGATCTTTCTCATAATACTTTCATATCTTTTGTTGTTTTTTGGGGTGGACATGCCTCATTTTTTTCTTCATTTCAAGAAAATCATAATTATAAAAAAATTTGATGACATTATTTTTCCTACTATCTACATCATAAGTTGATAAAACTGAACATGAGTACATATAGATGTTAACATTGCTCATTTTTCAAATCTCACACAGTAAATGCCAGAAACTATCCAAATCAATTACAGTACAGGTAAGAATTGCAGAGGCAGGCCTATTGCAACTTATAGTTTGGTTTTATTACAGGTTCCGCGTTTCATGGGAGGGTTTTCTCTTCTGTATGCATATGAACATGTATTCAGGCAGCTGTCTAAACAAAAGGTGTACTGAAATCACCAAAACACAGTGATGTTAAACTCCTGGAGCAGCTGTTGAAGTGGGAAATGTTTGTAAACCATTGCTAATCTTCCAACTCTGAGCATTCTTCTGCTTTCAGAATATTTTTCTTTTGATTTCAGAATATTTTTCTCCCTCTCCTTAAAAAAATCAACAAACTAGTAAAAAATATGTTCAGCAACACTGCTTGAATGGACAGATTTTGAGCAGTCTATAGAAGTACTTGAAAACTACAAAAATTAAACACCAGATACTAAATGATTGATGTTTAGTTAAAAAATACCCAGATGCAACATTATTTTCAGAGATTCATTTCTTGCAGAAGTGTAAGCCACAGGCTGGCACACTGTCTTTCTGCAGTTATTATAATGAATCACTTTTTATCATGCAAATTTCAGAATATTCTGAAGACAAAATTTGAACTCGTTACTTCAAAATGAGTTATTTGACATATATTTAACAATGTCTAAAGTCAGCATTTCAAACCGAACATCTGCATGAAGCTTTATGTGCATTATAGTGAAAATCTATTTCATTGATCTAAATGGTTTCTCTACTCTAGCTTGGTTTTAGTCCTTGGTCATCTATTTTAATTTGGAAAGTGTGTCATTCATTGTAAACTGAGACTAAGGAAAACGTAGTTTTGGCATTCCTTCTGCTTTTTTTTTTTTTTTTTTTTAAACAAGACCAATTTCCCCTAGCATTTAAGACTAAACGAAAGGTTTTTTTAGTAACCTCTAACTCATGAGTTTTAACTTGTGGGATGAACTTCCAGTGGTTTTATGTTGCTAAAACATACATTCTATTTTAAAATTATAAAAATAGCTTGGTGTAGCTTTATTACTACATAGAGTCCTGCAGACCCTTCTTTCATAGAACTTGCAAAGCAAATATTCTCCTAAAGATTGGCTGATGTGGTGACTAATCTGGTTGCATAAAACCATAATGTTCTGAAGCTATGTTTGAAAATTATCTGGACATACATTCAGTGTCACTAAAATGCAGAGACCTGTTCTGAAGACGTGTCTGCCATTTTGGGCTGACAATTCTTAGAGGTTTTTTTTGAACTGGAATGAGGTTGTGCTTGCCCTGTAACCAGGAAATAGGGCTGTTCTAGTTTTGGCTCCAATCCATTAGCAGAGATTATATGATAGGTTCAGATTCTAATCCGTCTCTCTTCCTCAGAATACAAAGTGATTAAAATAGGAAGTTTTGTTTTCCATACATTGCTCTATAACAGTATGTCTCAGAATTAAAACAACAAACTTGCTGCTCAACACAAAGGTTATGAAAGCATATATTAATGGCTAAAATAAATATATTTTTCCAACAAGACGAATTATGTACCAATATTCAGTATACCTGGAAAGGTCACACAGAACTCGTCTGGGAGCAGAACCAATAAATTATTTGTGTGATAAAAGCAATGTGTTGCCTAGAACAAAATGCACTGTGTTTTTTAACCCTGACAATTTATTTTGGTTATAAATAAAACATTATCCATGGTAAAACAATGTATTGTGCAGTGAACAGAAATAATCTACAATTTTTAGCATGCACTTTAACAATGGTGTGAGTAACAGTGAAACAAGTTCAGCAGTAGATGGAGACTAAGAGCCAGCTCTACAGGTAGGGAGGAAGAACTGTGGTTGTAATGTTTCTAAAAATATTACAATACAATCAACTCTTGTTGCAAGATGTGCAGCCAGCTGGAATGAAAATTCGTAATCACAAGGAGGTCTGTATACATTTTCTGCCCAGTTTCCATTTGCTTTGGTTTTTTTCATTCAGTAACACACAGTACCTTGCATGTATGCTGAATACTGTGCTAAATCTGTCTTCAAAATCCTTTAGTAAGTTTTCTGAAAAATCCTTTAATTTTTAATGCATATTTATTTTACTATATACTATAGTCAGACAAAGGTGTTTTCAAAAATGTCCTTAAATTTTTTTTGCATTGGAAATCTTTGGGTTTCTGGTCAATGCGAAAGAAATTTGTAGGTCATAACATGCAAGTCTTTATTAGCACATCCTGCAGTCTTCCACCAAGCAAAGCTACTGTAAAGGCTTCATCGACTGAAACCTGATGGACTCTCTTGTAAGTATCAGGTGGAACTAGGGAAATAGCAGCCGCAGCTTTCATTACATGCAAACTCTGTCCCATGGTATTCCAGCTCAGGCACTTCAATATTTGTAGATTATAAGAATGGATCAAGGCACCTTTCCTTAAACACCTAGTTATGACTATTTAGGCTTCAATAGATGACCCTAAAACTCAAGAATGTGCTGCTCCTTTTCTGGCAATATGTGAATTACCTTACCTCCTCCGTGATGCTTATGAAACCCTGACAAGACAAAGTGTTATAAGTCACAACTAATGTGCACTCAGCTGAAACACAGTTCTTCTGTTGCCTTATTGTTTCTTTCTTTCTGAATTTAGAGCTTCAGTTCTTTCTTCTTCCTCTCTGTGTTTTTCATCCTTTTTTTTTCCAAATAGAGTGTAAAGCTTGGGAGGATAATTATTATACAGATATATACAGTATCAGCTTTTTATACAATACTTTTGCATATAGAAGTACTGGTGTATTTTTCATGGGTTTTTTTTTGTTGTTGTTGTTGTTGTAAACCATCTGAAGATATAATTTCTTGTTTCTTAAAACAAAATAAAATATCTGTGAATACGTTTGTGAGTTACACATTGGATAGAAATGAGATCTTTGGTGGTTTTCACTCTTCATACTTCCCTAGCTGTGGCAGGATATGAAAAGAGATAGCAAATTCTCTAGGCTGTGGGTTGAAGTCCCTGAATTTGTCCTGAAGCCCATGTCCATTTCTGATTCAGATTCCACCATAGTCGTCTGTTACCATGAAAGTGTATTTCTTTGGTTTTACAAAACGTAGAAATCTCCTAAACTTCTACTGCCTTTTGGAACCAATGATTTTCAGAATCAAAGAAAAGGTAATGTCATTGGTACATGATTTGCTTATACCATGCAGCCTTCACCTTAGACTTCTACATCACTCCTAATTATTAGACTCCAGTCACATTCAGTAGAGAACACCAATCATCTTGAATGGTACCTGTTATACAGAAAGCCTGGAAAACTAGCCAGATTTAATATCTATAATGCAGGTGTTGAGATGCAGATGAGCTGAATCCAATAGCTGTGGTCCATAGAACTGGAAGCAGAACAAAAACTGAATTCTGTTCAGCTGATTGGTACCACAGCTGCTTTGATGGGAACACACTTTCCTGTCCTATGCCCAAGATTAAAATGGTTATCATTGGCAAAGAAATTGTGAACCCAGTCCAAAGCATTCTAGTGTAATGCCTTCCATGTAAAAAAGATTGATCATAAACTAACAATTTTACATAAAAGATAGCAACTATATTTTCCCCAAACAAAATCCAAAATTTCTTTAGAATAATGTTTTCATTCAGGAAACTTGGCATTAATAGCTTAATATAAACTGCAGTGTAATTGTGTATAGTATGTAATTGTACATATGAGATAACATACTGAAGTTTTAAGTCTAAACAAAAGAAGTAGAAATGAAATTTTTCTGTAATCTTGAATTAATTTGCACTTTTATTTCATGAAATGTCTAAGTTTTAGCTTTTCATGCTAAGCTAAGATTTTTTTTTATTTCTTAGACATTTATTTTAATGCATTATTTTTTTTCCCAACAAGGTCAAATTTGCCTTTCAGCTTGAATATATTCTGATGTTCAAGGGTGTGATTTTTCGGAGGGAGGTTACAGAGTATTGCTCCTTTTTCCTCTCCCAGTGTTTCCCAATGTGTCACCCTGCTGAGGACAAATCTGTCCTCCCAGACCTCTAGGAAGCTGCTGGTCACTGTATCCAGTGCCCATTTTGGTTCAACTCCCATTACCACTGGCATGATAATAAGATGTAGATAAGTTCCAATAGCTGCTCAGTTGGAAACTAGGAAGGAGCTTGATGCTTGGTGTGGCCAGCAAAGGGTGACTGCTGAAAGGCACCAGAATTGTAAGTTAATATCTGCCTAATAAAGTAATTTTTACAGAATTACCCTGAACAAACATAAACAAGGTAGGACTGCATTTGTCAAAAGCAGAAAAAGAGTATTACACTAAGTGAGATGCAAATTACAGGAATTTGTACAAGAGGTTTGCATTCATGGTTGGCCAGAAGGCGGTTAGTACATCTGGTACATACAGATCATCCTTAGGACAGCCAAGGTGTAAGCTTCCCTGTAACAACCTGCTTTCTTGTCTTGCCCATGATTTGGAAAAGGAACCATGAGGAAGCGTGAGATCACAGGTAGGTATTGCAGTAAGTGCTTGATGAGAAAGTTCCAATTATCTGTGTAACTGGGGTAAATTACAAGAATAGAAATATTTTTAGATGAAACTAGAAGTTCCTAGAATTTGAAAAATAGGATGGAAACACTGAAGTCACATAACCATTTATTTCTTCTTTACTTTTTTCCTACTTCATTCATCCTCTGAAGAGTACTAAAATTTCCAGGAAGTTAGTGCAATTTCTCATATATATTAGGGGTAAGGTTCTAAAAACATCAACTGCAATGCAGAATGTCAGTGCACAAAAACTTTTTCACCTTATATTTTACACTAAATCTGACTAAAGAACCTATCAAGAGACTTAGCAAATCATCATGTCTTACTGTAAAGTAATTTACAGTTGCATTTGCAGGCAGGCATCAGCAGGCTCAAAACCCATTACAGCCAAAGATAACAACATTAACTTAATCCTGACAGGCAAAATATTCTAGTCAATACAGTTGCAGGTATGGTGTTGAAATATCCAACTGCAAACAATCCTGAGAAAGGTCAGTGCAGCACAAGTGTTTAACAATACAAGTGTTCCAGTCTGCTGTTTTAGACAAAGGTTATCACCAATGTTCAAATCTGAGGAATTCAAACTGAATCATTGCCTTTGAAGTTTTTGTAACTCTGAGCTTTCATCACAACCACAAGCAGTAGAATTCATGTATCACAAAGCCTTTGTTTAAAAACCTGATTAGAAAATGCATCCAACTCAAAAAGGTGGGCAAAGAAGTAGACAACCATTTTTTTACATTTTTACATTTTGTAATCTTTCTGTCCTTGATATCTGGATTACAATGAAAGGTAGGCAAATATCTGAACATTTGCATTACTTCCAAGCCCGTATTCCCTATAGCACTAGCAATTCCTAGATAATCTATTGTTTTCACGAGCTTTTTTTATGTCAATAGCCAAAGTAGAATATTTGTGATTTGCCAGAGTATACAAAAAAAAAGTATTAAATAAAGCTTAGCTGAATTCCTCTTTCAGGGGGACAAACAGCTGATTTCAAATCAAGAACTGAGAATAAAATTTAACTATAAAATTGGTAGCCACCTTCTGACTAGCAAAATTTCCAGAAAGGGAAGGAAAAAAACCTCCTGAAAGATAATAATACTTTACCTCAAACACATCTGTGTTTCAGTTAAATTAAATCCCTTATTGATTTTAATGTTTGCAGTAAGCCTCTGATATTAACATAGAAATAAAGCTACCTTCACAGTAGCAGTTAACTGTATAGGGCTGTTCCTCTATACATACTTAATGCCAAGCTACTGAGGTCCCAACTTCTAGTTATATATGTAATTTTTCAGACTAGCTAGTGTAAATCACATATTTGTTAAGGCTAGTGTTTGCAAAGTAACATCAAGCCAGGAAGCTTGTTCATATTATTATTATAGGTTCACACTTTATTAAGAAAATTACTAACATAATTACTAGACTTTGATACTCCATTTCTCTAGTGAATCCAGTTATGTAATGGATAAATGCAAGAAAAAAATTTAGAAGTCCAGGACTGGATTTCTTCAGCATTTTCCAAAAAACTAATGTTTAGTGTATTGTACTAATGGGTTAACACTTCATGTGAAGAGTAACTAAGATGTACAGTTAGTTATAGAAGATTATCAAATTACTCTTTGCTGTGGGGGGACAGTTATTATTACAACAATAACTGGCATGTTACTGTGTCATGACTCAATTTCTAGGAGAGAGCTGATGCTTCTCAGGGAGGCATAGTCTAGAAGGTTAAAGCAACCATGCTTCATTAAACAAATGCATACCACTAGATCAAGTGCCAATAACGACATAACTGACATACAGCAGAAGAAGTCTGCACTAGCATTCTCACCTTGATTGCACCAGCATGTGTCATTGTGGATGCCTATACTGAGGCCCAGCACAAGCAAGGGGAAGAAAACAAATGATGCTTTCATAGGGAGAGATGGGCACAACATACAAAGGTAATTTATCAAAACAAAGGAGAGACTGGAGCTGAACATTTGCATACATGTGTGTCTGATATATCTTCATTTTCAAGGTGTTGCAGACTATACTCCAGGGAAAGAAATCAAGATGCTTTTTAGAGCACTTGTATTGTGGCCTTACTGTGGAACTGTGGATGGATATATGCAATGCAGACACTTTTGTGGTTAATCCACAGTTCATGTAAAACATCTGCCTGCTTACACCTCCATTTTTAATTTATCTCTGAGTAGGTTTGTAAGAGTTAACATGCAAGTGTTAACATAAACTGAAATCTCCAGCTGTTTGTCTAAATACTCTGCTCTTTATAAAACTGTATAAAGTTCAACGTTTTTTACCACTAATTCATTCTTTCTTCAGCAGTAAACTCTAGAAGAGGGACAGGATGGGAAGCTAACTGACAGTAATTTTTTAGGTATCCCAGCTATATTTATTGCCAGGTAAACTTTAATATCAGAAACATGGCAAGATCAAACAGCAATAATTTTCTCCATCATGTCTTATTAATTATGTCCCAAAACTGCTGAAGTAAGAAGTTTATTAAGTGTTTATTTAACTACTGTTACAGGGCTACTTTCCCCCAAACACTCAAAATGCTTTTACTTAGACATTACTGATTCATTCAGTCTACACCAGCCACCTTTATTTGAATTGACTTTGGGATTTTAAGCTCATCTACTTTGCAGGGAGGGTGCCCGCTGACACAGTTGAGCACTGAGGGCTGCAGCACCTTCTGAGTGTCCTCCATGCTCTGAAATAACCTTTATCTTTGTCCCTGGGGAAGAACTGCAGAGCACTGAGACTACTTTACCATATAAAAGCATAAGAAATACCCCAGAAACTGTAACACCACAGAGAATCAGTGAAGGTGAAATAGTTACACGAGGACTGTCCTTTATGCGCCGCCTAAGGTGCAGTAAGCAAGGCCAGATGCCTTTGGCTACCCACAGGGCTCATCTTTGGGCATATGATCAGGGCTGGTTATCAGGCATATGATCTAGTCTTTAGAGAGTATGTACTGCCACTATTAAAAGATTAGATGGGTTTTATAGATAAAGTCAGATTGAGTTGCCTGTGAAAGCAATACTTGTGCTCATATACATACACGTGCATTTTTGGGTTGTTGCTGTAGTCCAAGCTGAGGCAGCTTTATGGACTGGCTGCCCCAGGAGCAGTCTGAGCACCACAGTGACTGCTAGGCAAGCATGGATATTTACATCCAAGTTGTCAATCAGCCTTCCAACTGGCACAGCTTGTGAGTAAAAGCATGAAGCTGCCTGGTGACAAGAAAACTTAGGGGTTTCTTTAGCTCTTCCAAGAACTTCATGCCTATTACTACCATACTGTTTAGATCTTATCACCTGACATGTATGCCTGTGCTATTTTCTGTTCAGTTCATAAGGGTTGAAGCCTGCAAAAAGGCCCTTTAAAGGGACATTATAAGTTTTGGTCCTATTTGCTACCCTTAGATGTGCAGACCACCTACAATCTTCTTTCCTGGTTCTGTAACAAACCAATCATCACACCATTAGTCTGATAATTTTCACCAGCAGCAAGACCATTTTTTAAGGAGAATGGTAGTGTAAAAATGGAAAGGAACTGAGACTGAGAGTTTGATTCTTCTGGCTGTGCTTGAGTTAAAAGAACATGGAGAAACAGTGCAAGTCACCTCTTCTCTGTTAGTGTTTATTTGTGTGTACAATACACACATATGACATATATGAGTGCACTTGCCTGTTCACTGCTTTGAAAAACTTTATAAAGAATTGACTCCAGCCATTTCTCGGTTACAGTGACAGAGAAATGAAACACCTCAAAGATTGTTTCTTGGATATAAAAGCTAATAAGTAATAACTAAGGTTGAAGAGGCTTGTTGTCTTTTTAACTAAGCTAAACTGTTGCATACTATCCACTATAACAGGATATTTGGGGGGCACAGAAGGTTAATCACTAAAACTTAACACACAGCCACTGTGGCAAAGCACTTTAGGGACTTCAAACTAGGGTTAACTGACTTGCCCCCATGTTAGTCACCCCTTATCTGTGCACCTGTGTAATTAAGCACCTATTAGAGTACAAATTAATAGGTCTGAAGTACTTAAGATGATCTGAAGACTTATATAGATGTAATCTGTTTAAGATTATGTAAAGGTTTATCATAGATTATGATACTTATGTATCTGAAAGCTTTTGTTTGGTTTATCTATGAAAACCCTTCTGAGACACGGTTTGGAGCAAATAGAAGTAAAGAGGGATGAAGGGAACATCAGGAATGTCAAAGAATAGTTAAGAAGCAAAGATGTGTATTTTGCCTCAAGCCATGCACTTGAAAGAATATACAAGTACAGGTCTAGAAGCTCATGATTAGCCTGGAATACTAAGAAGATGCTAGTCAACCTAGTCTATTAAATATCTCCCAAGTGTGTTCATGGGAAATTACTGCTAAGATTATTAGGCAGTTGCTAGATTTATTTGGGAACCATTAGAGTAGTTTGACTCTTTAAAAAGGTAGAAATAAAATTTTAATTTCTGGGATAAATATGTACATTTTGACCAAGTTTATTTAAACAAAAACATATAGAAAAGATAACTTTGAGGAGAGCTGACAGCATTCATTCCCTTCCAATTTCCACCCAGTATTGTCATAGGATATATGTCACTTGTGATGGTTGCTGGGAATTGCTATTGTTACCTAATTATAGGTTATATTGTCATACATGCATACAAGGCAGGGGAAACCTAAGGCATTCAACCTTAATTGTCATGCTTCCTCATCTTTAAGAGCTTAACTGAAGAATCCAAAACTTGTTTTCCCTTCTGTATCCACCTTTGCCCCTCTGAAAAAAAATGGGATTTTTATTACTGATTTGGAAAGGTACACAATGGCTTCAATGCTTTTCATTTAATAAAATAAGAAAGCATTTAAAGAATTAAGATTTGTTAGAATTTCAATTTTTGTCTTTCTTCCAAAGCAATGTGAACTTTTCAGCCTACGTGCTAAAGACTGAAGTTCCACAAAGATAAAAATGGACAATGTTTCTTTACAGACAATTTGTCACATAGCCTTTAAGTTTTACTAGCCCGGAGAGATATCCGACAACTAAATAGTGAAAGGAAAGTGAATGATTAGCTGGCAGACCTTCAGGCTACTGAAAGATAGTTTTAGTAGCCTGTCATGAAAATCTGTGGCCTCAGGCTGCTGGGCTACTTTTTATTTCCAAGCCTGTTATTGATTTTGGTATGAAGAAAATAATTTGGTATTGTTGCTTAAGGTGTCACTGAGAAAGGAAAAAAAGAAGAAAAAAAAAAAACAAACACAAAAACCAACCACATATTTCATTTACTAACAGTTTTTGCTTCAAATTTACCTTTTTATTACAACAGGGATTGAGCTGGTAGATGAAGGGCATTTACTACTTAAAGGTACTACCATCTTTATGAAACATGGCACACTAATCGAAAACACAAGTAAACTGAAAATTAAATTTAAAAGCCTATAATTTAGTATCTTCCTTGCCAGGAATGATGACTTTCATTTACAGAGGGAATCCAGAGCTGCTCAGGGTCAGTCTGATGTGTGCCATTTTCAGGCCTATCGCGGAGGCTGATGGAGTTGATTAATTTCTTGGAACTCAGCTTTGTCTTCTCCAGCTCACTGAACAAGTTCATTTCAGCTGATGAGTTCAAACAGGGGTCAGAGCAATCCTCATTTCTGACAATCCCACAAAATGGGAATTAATTTTATGAGTTAGTACTATTGCGTTCAAAACTAAGCAGAAAGCAGCCAGCTAACTTAACCTAAGGAGGAAAACAAATATTCCATTTACAAAGCCTACTAAGATAGACTGAACTGTTTAAAATTACAGGAAAATATTTACATTAGCTAGAGAAAATTATTAAACATCCCATAGAATCTAACGCCTGAAAACCTGTTTAAGGTCCATGTCTGAGCAAACGCTGAAATTGTAGCTGTTGCTCTTCATCATTATTTAAAAAACACATTCAGGTGGATTAAAATAAGTTAAGAGAGAACTGAAAGATGCAGGGCAATGAGGAGAGCATACCTATACCTGCTTTAGAGGTAGCAAGCACTAATTTTGTTTAAGTAGCTGCTGAGACATAATAAAGCAATGCTGCTCATGCACGTAGTAAAGGCATTTAACATTATGAATATTGATACTCTTTTCAGAAGCAAGTATTTCACAATGCAATCTTGTCTTTCCAGTCAAAGATTATATAATACAAGTAACATTAATAAACAAATGCAATTTTGAAAAACAATATACAAATACCACCTCTTGACCTAAATGTATTCACTTCTTTCAGATACTGCTTAATTTAAAAGATTTTTTTATAACTATTATTTGCATAGAATGATCTAGAACTACTTATATCTTGACATAAATACTACAATCTAAACTTACATATTAGAAGCATTTGTTAAGGATGTTACCTTGGCATTGTTTTTCCCAGTGCCCTGGTGTGAAAAACCTGCAACATCTGAAACACATCCCAGACATGTGGAAAAGGATTTTCTCTTTCAGTGTGTTGGGGTCTGGTTGAACAGCACAGATCACGAACAAGGATAGCGCCATATCCAGCAGTAGTGAAGGTGAATTTTCTCAAACAGGCCATTAGCTCATCTTGATTTGATATAGAAAACTTAGAACACAGCCTTAAAATGGAGTTATCTTCAAGTCCTGTGGTTTTCTATTCATATGTAATCTGAGTAGTGCAACAACAAACTGTATTAACTGTAGATTTTTCTGTTTTGTCACATTTCTGATGTGAATGCAATGTTTGACTTGTATCTCTACTATTTCACAAGCAAAATTTATCATCTTGTTCCTTTCTTTGGGGTATGACACAACTCTGGCTGGGTGGCATGATGGAAGTAGACAGAAAAGTCAAATGCAGTCAGATTACAAAGGTCATATTGTTGCTACTTTGATGGTTTATCTTTTCTACAATTTGTAATAGGACCTATTTATTCATTCCCCAACTTGGTGGTCCAAAAAACCACAAAATCCAAAAAACTTCAATCCAACATTGATTGGCTAAAGTCAGAAATCCTGTCTTGAATGAAATAACCATGGTCATGGCTTTATCCTGCCAGGAAATTATCGTTTTCTATGCATTTCTATGTTGTTAACCAACATTAATATGAGTTTCTCTACCTCAAATGTTGTGATAAGATTTTTTTCTTTTTTTGCACACTTTAGAGTTTCTAGTGTCTTTTGGATACTTTTATTATACTTATTTTAAAAGTTTAAACCACTTAAAAGTCTCAACCAGTGAAATGAGATCAGTACTAAGAAATGTGTTGTATTTCTTTGTACTTTCTACATCTATGATATGCAGGTTTTCATAGTAATTTCAGTAGGTGATGTTCAGACATCAGACTAGCCTTACCAGTTGGAAAATGCCTAACACAAAGCATCCAAGTCAGTCATTACTAAACCATACATGGAAGTACATGCAATAAGAACATTTGTTCCATGAGGTTCCTAGCTGATATCTTAGACAATTCATAGAATTGTCAAAATGGTTCATCCTACAGAAGAAAACATTTATTTAGTTCAACAAGAAGTTCCAGGTCCTGCACTTGGGCCACTACAACTCCACACAATGCTACAGGCTTCAGGAAGCGTGGGTGGAAAGCTGCCTGGTGGTAAAGGAGCTGGGGGTGCTAGCTGACAGCCAGCTGAACATGAGCCAGCAGGGTGCCCAGGTCAAGAAGACCAGTAGCTTCCTGGCTTGTACATAATACAATGCGGCCAGCAGGGCTAAGGAAGTGACTGTCCCCCTGTAGTTGGTGCTGGTGAGGCGGCACGTTGAATACTGTGTTCGGTTTTGGGCCCCTCACTAAAAGAAAGACACTGAGGTGCTGGAGTGTATCCAAAGAAGGGCAATGAACTTGTTGAAAGGTCTAGAGAACAAGTCTTATGAGAAAGAGCTGAGGGAACTGGGGTTGTTTCAGCCTAGAGAGGAAGAGACTCGGGGGGGGACCTTATTGCTCTCTCAACTACCCTGAAAGGACGTTGTAGGCAGGTGGGTGTCAGTCTTTTCTTCTAACAAGCGATAAGACAAGAGTAAATGGCCTCAAGTTGCTACAGGTGAGGTTTAGATTGGATATTAGGAAAAAATTCTTCACTGAAAGGGTGGTCAAGCATTGGAACAGGCTGGCCAGGGAGGCGGTGGAATCACCATCACTGGAAGTATTTAAGAAACAGGTAGATGTGGTGCCTAGGCACATGGTTTAGTGATGGACTTGGCTGTCCTGGGTTAACAGTTGGACTTGTTGATCTTAAAGGTCTTTTCCAACCTGAATGATTCTATGATTATGTAGTACAGAAATAAAGGTAGCATTTTTATAAATACAAAACTTTTTCTGTTTTTCTTGTTCCATGCAACTTATGTAAATAAAGTCAGCTTTTCAAGGGAAAAAATTGTATGGAAAAGAATAATTGAAGAACTTCAGTAAGTCAGATAACAATTGGATTTTTGTTCACAGCAGTTTGATCAGATAATAGAATTACACTTTAAACAATTTGAACGTCAGATGCTTTACTAAATGTAACAGTTCACCCTTCTGCTTGCACTGTGCACCCTGTAGTTTCTATATGGATCTAGCAAAATGTAATATTTTACCAATCAATTTATCCAGTAATTGACTCCAAAAGCAGTCAAAGATCTGAACAGTTATTTACTTACATTCATTTCATACTAACACTTGAAATGGTGATAAAATGCATATAAAAACAGAAAAGAAGAACTTATACTTTAAATGACACACCTGAAAAGAGTGTAATCTAAAGATTTACTGTTCAAACCACAGAGAATGTTGCTTTTGTCTCTCTTCTTTAGAGGCTTCTCTGTATATTTTATTTGTATGGGGAAACTGTTTGGTCACAGACTTCTAGTTTATTCCTAGCTTTGTAACTATTACATCCAATCAAACCATTTTGAAAAAAAGAACAAGCAAAAGTTACTCCGTCAGTGAGTATGTCTCTGACAGTTTCTCTCTGCAAAACACACAGGCCACAAATGCCTAAAAAGAGTAAGTGTTACTAAGGTACAAGGGATCAATCTTTTGTGTCGTTTTGCATAATTTTGCACAATCCTTTCTGTGCAGGCACTGAACAAAGACACTAACTTTCTTTCCCAGCAGTTCACGGCAGAGCCTATGCAGGCATTGATTTTTAACTCTTCCCTTTTCTCACCCTTTACTTGCCTGGGAGACAGGGAGATGAGTTAGAGCTTTTGCTTATTTGTATGATGTTCTGGGTTGCCCTCTTTAAATAGGGTTGACTCATGAAATTGCAGGCCATGGGTTCAAAACATGAATCGCTTTGCTGAGAGGAATAAACAAAACATTTTCCACGTGAACTCTTCCAACTTCCATTGTTTCATATATTGAGAGATACGGCAAATCAGTAGCTCAGAGCCAGAAGACAAAAGAATAATTCCTGCTGTAACCCATGAGTACAGCAATTGTTGAAGCACAAACTCTGTGCTGATTGAGTACACTGAGTTTAAGAGTTTTCATTCAATAGTTCATGTCTGACACTAACTCATGTAAATCCTATAAATCTCCCTGTCCAATGAAGCTGAGATTTTGATGCAGATCTTATTAGCAGCAGATGTGAATTATATGATGTTTTTAATTGATAATGTATTTACATTCTCAGGTATTACACTCAGAATAAATTACTCCATTGTCATTTGTAACGAGAGAAAGCAAACTATGAATAACAGCTTAAAAAGTCACTATAACAATGAACCTTAGCTACTTAATAGTGACTTTTTCTTTAAGTCTTCTTTAAATAGAAATACTTCTCATTTGGATAGCAAAACTGTGGGGCAAAAATCTGAGCATGGTTTAGTCCCACTACAGGAGCCTTGAAGTGGTACAAATCGCAATACATGGCCTACAAAGATTATATGCTGGGCAAAAAAGATGATGTGCAACTAATTTTTACTTTTAATTACCTTGAATTTTCACCACAAAAGGTATCATCCTCTTCAGGGGCAGCAGGGAGGGGAACGTACTCATTCATTTTGAGCAAGGTATTGCTCGTTTTTCCTCGAACTTTTCCTATTACTGTGTTTACTTAAGTAATTATCCCATTTGTAACGGCAATTACTAGTTACCAGATTATACACAATAATGATTAAAAGGTACACAGAACACTGCAAGTGGATGGAGAGAGTTATCTGATCCAGTTCTCAAGTGGTAACACATTTTACAAAGTGAAAAATCTTTTTAGACTAATTGTCCTTGCTGTCTCTCCAGCATGTGCAAAATTTTCACACTGCCTCTGGATTTCCAAGTCACAGGATGTGTTTTGCTCACAGCTATCCACAGTGCATCTAACCTCCACTCAGAAAGTCTTATTATGATGGGTTTACCTTTTCCTCAGTAAGGGAGGAAGTTAGGCTATTAAAATCCATAGTCCTACTATTATCCAGATTACAGTGCTGTGCCATTTCTTTATTGATGCAGTGACTCCTCAACATTTGGTATTTTCTATGTTAGAATGAAGTCAGGCTGTGAGTGTCATAGATTAAAACCATTTCCAAACCCTGTATACCTTGAATATAAGGGTTACAAGCAGTGGAGCTTGTATTTTGATTGCTGCAATCTACTTCAAACTCATCAGCTCTGTTTATGTAATCTTCTGAGTAGTGCTGCTGACATCTACAATCTTTTGTGGACATACATCCCTCTAAATGACAATTTCTAAAATGAAAACTGATTACTCAATAAGAATTTACACTAATTAGAATATAAAGATAATTTGGAAAGGACAAGATATTAAAAATTATACAGGCTTTTGTACTTTGAAGTGCTGAGATCTTTGAACTTCTACCAATGTCAGGAGGCATTGTGTCAGCTGTAGAACCATGTCTTTTGTTGGGACTGTAGGATATGAAATCAAATCGATCTTTTGAGACCGCAAGTTTCAGCCACTATTTTAAGATTGGGAAAGTGCAAGTATGATTGTATCTGTGTATGCTGTAAATTGGAGTTGCAGCTTTTTCTGCAGTAAAAATGAAGTTATATACCATTCAAAACTAACTATAGGATGAAAAATGAGAGTGACTAAATACTCAGGTTTGACACACATACATTACATTTTTTCCAGACACTGCTGTTACTGTTAAACTAAGTGTGGAAAGATTCTAGCATCTTCTGGCCCAGTATATGAAAGCAGTAAGACTTACTGAACTCTAAATTAATACATAACAGCAACTACTTCTGCATCAGCTACTTGCCATCTCTCCTTGTAACACAAGAAAATGGACAATACACATGGGAACTGTGTGTTATCCATTCAAAGGTCTTCAGATAGCATTCCTTAATTAACCCCCATGGGATACAATTCTGAGAAGTAACTAGTTTCTGTCATTACTGAGTTCTCTATATTAACAGTACATTACACCAATGGGATGGCAAACTGCTATGAAATGGGATTTTACATTTATTTTATCAACCTTAATCCAGTCTTTTGCAAGTAAGACCTCACACACACTGTGCTTCACTGTGCCCAGTCCATTTATGCTTAGAAAAGATAAAGCACAGATTGCAGCCTTCGCAATACTGCTACCCAGCCCTAGCAATTCACTTCTCATCTGGAAATCTGACCTGAAGGGACCAGTCTTAGGGACAACGTAATTTAGTCATTATGCTCATTGAGTTTTAGGTTTATCTCAGCCTCTCAGTAGCTTCACCCGGGGCCTTGTCAGTTATACTATTCTGAATGACTAATCATGAATTAATATGCAGTCTCTGATGCACCTGGCCACAACACTCTGAAGATGTCAAAAACTGAGACCTGGGACTTGAACTGCTGCTGAAAGTCAAGTGATAGCCAACAGAAGATATGAAAAAACTGGGGAAAATGTTTAGATTCTCCAGCCAATGAAATTACACCTACATTCTGCAAAGTCAAGAGTTTGTGAAGATCCCTCATCACATTTAAAGACTCATCCCAATCATAATTACTACCAGAGAACACAACAATAACTACCCCTAGGGCACAAGCTCTGTCAATTAAATAAATTCAATTTCTCCTGCAAAAAGCAGGTATCATCATCCTTTCTTATACATATTGATAACTGAATGTGCAAAATAAATAATAAATTTGATCTGAGGAGATCCTCTGGAGAACAGATAAAAGTATTTTTTAAAAAAAATCCTTTAATAATTTGCCCATTTCTTCATCTTCATGTTTATTTCAGCAAGTATCAGACACAAAATTGAGGAAAGAAAAAAGAAAGTTGCAAATGGCAGGGATATGATAACAAAAATAAACAATCCACCATTTGGCTTATAATGGGTTTATTTAAAAAAAAAATGGGAAAATAATAGTTTAGAAAAAATGAGGTAAAAACCAGTTAAACCCAAAATTTTCATTTTGAATCATGTTCATTTGACATGCACTATATGTTTTTCATGTTCTGAAATATCAGTTATAGTTTGTAGTTTTATACAGTTGCCAGACACATACATATCTCTCAGCATTTACTGTAGCCAGGTTTTATTTGTGGGCTTTTTTCAGCTTATTATCATCTGTAAATTGACATCAAAACTATCACAGAATCACAGTGTGGCTGAGGTTGGAAAGGACCTCTGGAGGTCATCTGGTCCAATGTCCCTGCTCAGGCAGGGCCATCTAGAGCAGGTTCTGATGGCTTTTGAGTATCTCCGAGGTGGCATACTCCACAGCCTCTCCGGGCAACCTGTGCTCAGATGAAGCATGCTGAGTTTCAGTTTCTGCCCATTGCCTCTTGTCCCATCACTGGGCATCACTGAAAGAAGCCTGGCTGCGTCCTCTTTGCACCCTCCGTTCAAGTATTTATATACATTGATGAGATCCCCACTGAGTCTTCTCTTCCCTAGGCTGAACAGTCCCAGCTCTCCCAGCATCTCCTTATATGTGAGGTGCTCCAGTCTCTTCATCATCTTAGTGGTCCTTCTCTGGACTCCTTCCAGTATGTCCCTGTCTCTCTTGCAGCCCAAAACTGGACCCAGCACTCCAGGTGTTGGCTCACCAGTGCTGAACAGAAAGGAAGGATCGCCTCCCTTGACCGGCTAGCAACACTCCTGTTAATGCAAGGCAACATTAGCCTTTTTGGCTGCAAGGGCATGTTATCAGCTTATGTTCAATTTGGTGTTCACCAGGACCCCCAGGTCCTTTTATGCAAAGCTGCTTTCCAGCCAGTGTGTTCCAGCTGGTGCCTGGGGTTGTTCCTCTCCATGTGCAGGACTTGGCACTTCCCCATGTTCAACTCTTCAAGAAACAGGTGTAAAAGTGCACACAAAACTCAGATATTAGCAAAATAAAACAAGTACAGAAGAAAAACTTTCTTTTTTTCAGTTCCCATCCTTTACATGCATGAAAAAGGATCAGTATATCTAGCACACTGAGCATATCAGGTACATAAAATGGGGGAGCCACACTTTTCCACATCTTGAGTGTGCCTGATAATCCTTTGTCACCCAGCACTCATCAAGGATTCAGAATATTTAGGCCCCTTCATGCTCTCTCCCTGAAAGAACTAAAACTCTGTATTTCCCATGGGATTTAACCATGAGAATCAAACCAACCCATGTCTTCAGTACTCCCTACCACGTAGCTTGTCAGCTCCCCACTCTACATATGGAAAACGCTTTCTGAAGATTTTGCCTCCTGTAATGGATTTTATGTTCGACTTTCTTACTGGAGATATGGCTGCCTATTCTACTACAGATGTTGGGGCCTAATCCACAGGTTTTATACAACTGGTCTTTGCACACAGAAATATATTTTAATATATCCATATATAGGTATTTATACATCCCAATACAGATATTCCCTATATACATGCTATATACTATAGTTGTGTGATATTACACGCACAACTATATGTAAAAAGGCAGATATTTATAAAGACCTTAATTTTGTAGTTGCAGGTGGAGCTGTGGGTTTATATTAATTTATGAAGTATATCAAAAGGTTTATCCCATCCAAGTATCTATCTTCAGTAACTGTAAGATTTTGGATATAACTGTATTATGCTAAAGGAGACATCAGCAACACACATACACCTCAAAAAAGAAGTGTAAAATTAATGTGCATCTTATAGTGGTGGGCTACCTGCCACTTCAGTTCCTCTCAGAACAGCCAGACCAGCAGGGTCAGAAGCTCAACTGACAGCGTTGGAGAGTGGCAGCAGAAAGTTGTAAACTATCACTGGTAAAAAGGAGCCTGTATATTTGCATATACATCGGTGTATCTTAAAACATTGGGAAATACAACTGCTTCACTGTTTATCTATTTTGTTTGCTGCATCTCTGATATGATTATCAGTTGTGCAATTTATGTTTTTAAAACTCAATAAATGTGTGTTCTGCAGAACAAAAAATATGGGGAAAAAAAAGGACCCATCAGCTCCTCTAGCACAGGATTTTGTTAGCTATTTGGTATGAAACAGATCTTATTTTGCTCATGGACTGGAATCTTTTTGTTCAAAACTACTGGAGGAAGTAAGGTAGTATTCTTTCATTTTCATGTCATTTTTCATTATGAAATTGAACAAGTAGGAATTGCAAAGCTGAGCAGATGGTTTCAGGGCACCCAAAGTAGCTTATCTCTTGGACATAGAGAACATTAAGCTATGGAAAGTATTAATTAACAGTTATCATTTGTAGGAGTTCTCAGCAGTTGACATTGAAAAGGTCTTACAGAAAAACATAGTCTCTTACATAACATTTTTAAAAAATGTTATTTTAAAGTTAAGAGTAAATTTGTCAGTGTTCAGCATAAATCAAATGAAGTAGCTGTCATAAAATGATGGACAGTACCATTGGAATTCTTCACTATAGTGATACCAGCACAAGATAGCATGGTCTGGAGATGTGCCACTGTGAGGACAATCAGAGTTTTGGACTGTTACAGGGGCGCAAAGACAACCTCTCTTTCCCCACACCAGTACACCTGCTTCAGAGCTGATCTGATTTTTCTACAGAACCAGGCTCTGTTCCTTGGAAAAGTGGATATATGATGGAGGTTACAGTGCAGTTCAGAGGTAGGGACATTGGAAGTGCATCCTTCTTCAGCTGCCCTCTCTTTCAGACACTGTCTTCCACAGACTCTTCATAGCAGTTTTTTGTTAATTAAAATGAAGAAAAAAGGAAATAAATATCTATTTACTGTAATATTTTAAAGAAAGAGTGGAAAACAATAAAGCTACTTTTATAGAGTGTAACATTTTCCTAGTGAGGAAAGAAAATATTTTGAAAATTAAAAAGATGTGAATGAATATTTAACATACATAAACAGAAGTCTGTAAAATCTGTAATGGCTGTTTCAGATAAGATTTGTAACAACCACTTAGTTTTTCACAAGTGTGATAAAGTCTTCTGACAGAAGAAACATAATTCACCGAGTTAGTAAAACTCAACAAAGTGACTATTCCATTTAGGTCACAATGACACTTTCAAGCACATAAACTTTCCCTGCATTCAAGGGGCAGCTCTTACAAATCAAACTACATTCATAAACACTGCTTTGGGAATGAAAGGGAGCAAAAAAACCCCTGAAGTTTATTAAGATTGAAGTTGGTGAATGGTCACTTTTATTTTCCCTTGTGCTAATATCTTTCAAAAGTAAAAAGTGCAGAAGGGAAAAGTCAGCAAGTGACTAGCATGGAGAAATTGGGAAGAAATAAGTACTGACAGTGATTGAATTATGTTGATCATATCAGCAAAACAGCTATCATTGGCACAGGAGAGCTGGGACCATCAGCCTGGGACCATCTGGCAGCAATCATTGCAGTGCCTGACATCAAGCAGGTAATGTTAACTCCACCACTGAAAGGGGGCTATGAAGTGTGATCAGAGATACAGCCCCATCAATAGACATCTATTTTCCTGCTTTGCCATAAATGTCACTGTCCATAGACCCCCTCAATTATTCAGTGTTCAGCTGAAGGTTAAAGGCTTAGAACTGATTTTATAAGCCAGTCTTGACACATATTGTTTCCCCTGACCACACACATGCACACACAAAATGCAGGCTGGGAAAGCCACAGCAGATTAAGATCAGCTGTAATTCATTTGTGATAATTACAGAAAAAAATAAGCAGTACTTAAGGTGAGGAAAAAGCAACAGAATTTGTTTCTTTGGCAAAGATTCTTTGAAAGTAAAAGGCTAAACACATTCTGCTTTTTGTTGGGGTTTTTTCCCCATTTTCAAAACCAACATTACAATTTTATGATGCACAAAATGGAAAACTTTTAAAAATGTCAGGTTTTGAAAAAGATTACTATGAATAATGTATTTCAATACAGCTTTGTCAAACTGTTCTATAGTACATACATTTGTAATTTCTTAACACTGAATTTACTGGGAAGTGACACTACTCTGCTCATGCTGTTCACACTTGTTTACAAATAGAGGCAGTCAGGCTCTGAGCTTCAAATTCAAGTGTCCAGATACTGACGTGACTTGCCTGAAAGCACTGGCAGGAAAAGTGTGCCATGTTAAAAATTCATAAAGAACACTGCTTTTTATTTCAAGAGTAACAGGAGCAAAAGGTTTTTGCAGTGCCCTGGGAAACACAAAGTTCAAATATTGTGAAGTTGCAGGAGTAGATCAGAGCATACTATTCACAGTTAAAGCCTACAAGGCAGTTCTTTATAGTGTCTTGGGTAAGACAACTGAAGGAGAACTGAACCTAAGGAGCCAATTTGCTGAGGTTTGTTCAGTCTGTAAATTGAGCAGTTTTTATTATAGAATTATGAGCTGCAAAACCTGCATATTGAACAATGGAAAACTGTATTTGAATGTGTGCATTTTGAGGTTATCTAAGCTTCTGTTTCTTAGAAACGCCTCTGAAATGTCAAATAGACCCATGAAGGGCTGATACAACAGATTGTATCTTTCAAAATTCTGAGTCTCACCAATTATTGATCCCATAGCTGGCTACTTTTCCAGGCACCCTCTCGTGGGAAGTAGCTGTGTTCAGGTTGCGGGCTAGAATGAGACAGGTATGGGTGGTTGTGTTTTTTTTTTAAACGGTTTGTGTGCTTAAACTTCCCTTTTAGAAATACATGCACTCGCTTTGAGTTAGATCTCAAAGTCTACCACCTAAGGCGAAACATTTCTTTAGCCTCTTGTCCTCTTTATTCTGAAGTCTATACTGACTGCTAAAAAAATTGCTATGCATCACACATTTTAAAATATCTTTAAATGGATATTCAGCAAAACAGCTTTGTATTTTGGACAGTTTCTGAACCAGATCCTTCTAGGAGAGACAAACAACTAGAAACACTTGTTATTTCATACATTTAATTAATATCTATCAAATGTCTGTCAGATGGCTGGCTGAATCCTTTGAGGAAAAATTAGTAGAGTAAAACCTCAGTGTTTGACAGTAATCAAATTATTCAAAGGGGGTCCACCTCAAGCATATGCACACAGACAAGGAAATGCCAAGACAGCAACATTATGGGGAGAGTTCTCACTCATTTTGGGGGGAAATTAGCATGACTGGGTGACCATCTGAAGTGCCAGTACTCTAATGCACATAACATGGGGAACAAACAAGAGGAATTAGAGCTCTATGTGTAGGCAGGCTATAGTGGGGTCACAGAAGATTCCCATAACTCAAGTACTACAGTGCATGGGTACAGACTCTTTAGGAAGGGCAGGCTGGGAAGGGAAGGAGACAGAGTTGCCCTTCACATGAAAAAATAGCAGGCACACATGGGGCTCTGCCTTGGGATGGATAACAAGCCAGCCAAGAGCTTATGGGTTAGAGGGTAGGCAAACATGGGTGGTGTTGTCATGGGTGTCTGCTATTGGCTGCCTCAATGGGAAGAAGAAATAGATAAGCCCTTCTGACAACGGAGGGAAGTGTCTTTTTCATATGTCCTTGTCTTCATGGGACACTAACTTCCCTGCTAACTGCTGGTAGGGCAATACAGCAGGCCACAAGCAGTCCAGGGAATTTCTGGAGAGCATTGATGACAACTTCCTAACACAGGTCATCAATGACTGGACAAGGGTAGGTCCTTTTCTGAATGGGATATATACAAACAAGAAAGACCTTGTGGGAGATGAGAAGATCAGGGAAAGCCTCGGCTGCACTGACCAGGTGATGATGGAGAGAAGGAAACAAGGCAAAAAGTAGAATCACAGCTCTGGACTTCAGTAGAGCAGATTTTGTCCTAGTCAGGGACCTGCTTGGAAAAGTCCAAGAGAAGACAGCTATGAGGGGTCCAGGAGAGCTTGTAGTTTTTCAAGGATTGTATCCAAGGTCAAGAATGGTTTACCCCCATGACCAGGGTATCAAGCAAAGGTGGCAGGAGGCCTGCATGGATGAACAAGTATTGCTAACTAAACTCAAATCTCAAAAGGAAGTATAGGAAATGTAAAAGGAGGGTCAGGCAGCCTAGGACAAATGTATAGACAATGCATGCTGGTATGAATTTACTAAAGTCAAAACTCAATTAGAGTTGGACTAGAAAATCTCTAGAGGTCCTTTCCAACCTCAAACATTCTGTGAGTCTGCTATTCAGTGATTTTGTGAAATATTCACAGAAATGTCCAGCTCTTCCTGGTGTCTCTTAATGAAATTTTACCATTTTTTTTCTTAGCTTCATTCAACATTCTCATTCCTTCTCTATCCTGTGCTACAATGTGTAATTCCAGGTCATCTAGAATGTACACCTTCTGTACACCCACATGTAGTCCTAAAGCCTCCTACAGTTTTCTTATGTCCTGACATTCAGCTTAATACCTGGTGAGATGTCAACACTCTAGTCCTTTCCAGGCTCAAATGAGTGGCACAGAGAGGATATGAGATTCCTATGTCATAAAGCATCTATGAAGAAGCTCACTATCATTCATGAGGAAGCTCCTAGGAAAGGATGTAATGCTATGAATTGGGAAGTTAACCCCCGTGGCTCAGGCAACACACAACACTTCAGAACTCAATTCTTCTGATCTCAGAACCTTTAGCAACAGTGAAGTAGAACATCAGCAACAACCACTGTGGCAGAGCTGCTTGATATTTTCATTGGTACTATATAGCTGTCCAGTACATTATGTCCTCTTGTTTTTCTGTCCTCACCTAATTTCTGCAAGTTTATAAGGGAAGTGGTTGTGGTTTTTTCCTCATATCCTCTAGCCAGAAAGAGTATGGCAGACCTTGGGATGAAGGCAATCTTTTTGTCATTCCCCATTAATAACATCTGATGATTAACTATTTTTGGTTTCTTTGGAAAACCAGACCCCGGACTAAAACAATATTTAAGGGTCTTGATGTAGGTTTTCCTTGCTACTGAAGATTTTAAAGCATATTTTGCAAATGCATCGGTATAACAAGATGATTGGCTGCTTTATAAACCTCAGGACAGCATTGGTTTAATGTAGTATTCCTTCCTTTCTAATGACATGGTACATGTATACAGCTGGATTAGGAAACTGAGCATCCTGAACTAACAAAATGGGTGACCACAGAATTTTCTCTTTATGCAAAATCCTATTTCAATTAATTTTGGTTGGATGAAGAAGCAGTCCCCTGGGGCCTCTTCTTACACACTACAGCTCTGTAGGCTCCCATGTAATACAAATTTCCACTTCCAGCAATAGATATCCAAGCATTTTTCTCATATCTTATTCAAGCCCTTTGTTTCTCGCTGCCTAGCCTTCTAGTGTCTGATTTTCAGTCTCACCAAAGCAAAAAATTCAAGGTTCCTGAGGCTCTGCTACATCTGCATGCAGCTGCAGCAATAACTATACAAAGTCTTGAAGGTCAAACATCAATTGAGTACAGGCTCAGTGCCTATTAGCTCTGATTTTAATGACATCTTCATTCACCAAGAACATTGTGGAAATTCTTCCTGTTAGACACTCCTAACACTATAAGAGAAAAAGTTCACCTTTTTAAAACTAGCATCTGTACAAATCAAAAGCTTTATCTTAAAAATGCTGCCACAGTAAAGGAAAACTCAAATATCTTCCAATGAGTAAGAAGGTAGGGAGATGCAATTACAAATAAAATGCCTTCCACTTATTAAATAAATAAAATAACATATTGTTAATTCTTGTCAAAATTAGGTGTATTATCTTTGAAATATACTCATTTAAAATATGGTCAGCTTTTTGTACCAGGAAAAGACTTTACCAGGCCAATACTACAAGAAGCCATGAATTGTGTGATGAACATAGTCAGAAGATGCAAAACAGTTTAAACAATATATTCTGCTACATGACTGTATACTTGCTCATTTATGGAGTACCATTAGAAAATCTAAATCAAATAATGGTTTATATAATAAGAAACAATGAGCAGACATAGGTTATCATAACCTATTCAGGATGTAGCCAAAAAAGCTATGTACTTCACTATTCTGAAAAAAAACCTACATGCTTTATAAGAAGTCCCCAATGAATCTATTGATATGTGGACAGGTAGATCCCTAAGACAGAAGTAAATGTGAGGAAATGAATGATACTTACATCTAATAGGGATGATGGAAAACAATTTTTTTATTGTGTTTTCTACTGTTTCAAACATATCAAAGAAACAAAACCAAGCCACCTTCTTATATGGATTATTATCAGCAGATATTCTAGGTACTAACATCCTGTTCTCCTCTTACTTGTCAACACAAGTTTTCAATTGGAATTTGGATGCTCAGACTGCCCAAACTAGGAGTTTCCTTTTGCTTTAATTTTAAGGGGTCATTGCCAGATCTTTTCATATGAAAAAATTTTAACCTTGAATAAATTGCTCATTGCAGATTTTTTGCTCAGTTTCACTATATTATTACAGTTCCTGGAAACATTAATTAGATTTCTTTGAACTCTCCTTATGCTTGAAAATAAACAAGGCTATTTTCTTTAGGTTTGCTGCCTCCTTTTATTCCTTTACAGGCTTTTGACATTTGAAATATTTTCTTTTTATCTCAATGATTATAGTGAATTTCAATAAAATTTTCATTTGTGGCTTATTTAAATTCAGGGATGATTCTGGCTACCTTAATGTATACTCTTAACTCTCTATAGATAAGTCCATCCAGAACCATATTCTCATCTAGTCTTACTCCTTTTGTATACAGAAATTTATGTTTTATATATCCAGTAATTTTCCCTTTTCTTTTCAGTGTTCCAGATTCTGTCTACTTCCGAATTTTCAACATCCTAAACTGTATTGAACATATGCTTTCTAGAGAGAAATTCTGGCAATTTAAAAATTGTTGATAAATTGTGTATGCTTCTTTCGTCAGCATGCCCATATCAAAGCGTTCAAACTTTCATCACACCTTTCCGTACTTTTCGTACAGCAGGTCCAAGACATTCCACAATGGGTTCTCCTATAAGAAAGCAAATAATCTAAAATCATCTTTATTTAGGACAACACTTTAATATATTTAACCTCAAATGTTTATCTCACAAACTTCAATAAGAATTAATGTGTTGAAGATCCAGGTGAAATAGCCTTAACTGTTTCAATTAACTGTATGTTGTACATATGTGTTCTGCTACAAAGACACCCAAGTGTAAAATGTTAAGACAGCAAGTGAAATGAAGTGTCTAAGAGACAAGTTTCACCAAAGAGTAAAGTAGAACAAATGCAGCATTGCAGCATAATCCCCCTGTGTAGCTAAGCCTGGTACTACACACAGCCTGACTCTAGTCCTAGATGCTAAAACCACTTGACAAATCGAGTTCAATCAATAAATGACTCTTGCAAGGACCCCAGCTATTTATTTCCCTTTTTGCTAAATGTTTCTTTTGTTATCATTGATCATATATGGTACAACAATTGAGTTATTGCAAATTTTAGCTGATTAATCTTTGAGTATTCTTCTTCACTAGATCTGTCAGGTTTTTGTTTTGTTTTTTACTTCAGACAATTCTTAAGTGTTCACTAGCTTTTGAGGATGCTGCTCCTAGGTTGAGTGCAGTGGGAAGCACAACCGAAATGTGATGTACCCTTCATTGTACAGTAAGAAATCTTCCTTTATTGTCAAATGGTCTGTATTTTTTCAGTTGTATCTAGACTTACTGTTGTATATGGACCAAAAATGCAAAATTATGGGTTTAGATTAATAGTTAGAGCCGTCTGAGTAAAGACTGTGTAAACCATTTGGCTAATATCATACTCCATTACTTTATAAATTGTTCATGATATTGACTGCCTACAGGAAAAAGAATAAAGGAGAACCTGAGACAAACAGAAAAATAGCTGATGTTCTTCTATTTAAGAAAGAGGTCATTGCAGGTAACTTCCTGCAGGCTGGAAAACATCCCTTGCTGCTTATAAGACTAGTGCTTGTTCATTAAAGACCAAGTAGGAATGTCTTGTCATAATGCACAATCTCATATGCAATGTTGACTCAACACAAGATTCCAGAACGCCTTAAAATGAATCAGTCTTGCTTTGCAGATAAGAAAAAAAAATATCTAAAATAGTAAACTACATTGCACAGTTTCAGCAACTGTCCGGTGGAGCACTTATCATAAGCCCTGTTTGTTCACTTCGTCACATGGCTTCAGGACCACAGAATAGTGCCACTGACTGTTCATGTAGTTTGTACTCTCAAATAGTATCCAATCTTGTAATGAGTGTGAAGCTTCCAAAGGAAGATAAAGCCAGCATTCATATTTTTTAGTATAGTAGGAAAGAAACAATTAGAAGATTAAACCAGTTAGGAAACAATGAAGAAATGTCCCCTGCACCCCTTCTGCTTCCACCTCCTTGGCTAGGGGAAAAAAAAAAAAAAAAAAAAAAAGAGAGAGAGAAACCACATGGCAATTTTACCTCCTACTCATAACGGATTTTCCAACTTTCATCTTCCTATCCATCACACAGGAGTCTTCAATGAAAACGTTTAAATATGGGTACATCAGACTTGCTACTGCTTGAAAAAGTTTTACATCTATTTGTGGCATACATTGTGTTCCTAAGTAAGTTAACAAGATGATGCTATCACATCACCTTGCTGCTGATAAATCTTGACACATTTCTTCTACCTTGTTTCTAGCAGAAAGTGTTTCTGTTATAGTGCCTGTGTTGAGCTGAATGTTTATAGGATGCCATGACTCTACCTGAATTTTATCATCTCCTTCAATGGTCATATGGATTGTAAAAGTCTCTAAATAGGCATCTTCTGCTGATATTCAAATCTTGTTCTTCTTTCAACATATGGAATCTTTCTCACATTTGGCCTTTATCTGTATCTCAGTGCAAGAGATCATTTTCTGTACTTTGGATGATAGAATTGTAATTTTTTTTTTCCTTGCTTTCCTCTCATTGAGTTTTGTGAATGCACTAGGTATAAATGTTTCAGCACAAGAGTTCTGCACTGTTTCATTTTTGCTCTGCCAGTCACTATATATACCTCTATTACTTCCTCATCGGTTATTGTCAGTTTGAGCATACATTTCTTAGGTATGTAAGAATTGCAACAGCAGGCCCCAGTAGTGATGCCTGAAACTTTATCATCCATCTAACAATGAGGACTAATATGATCACAAATCATCTCGATGAAGGGACAAAGTGTATTCTTATGAAACTTTCAGGCATCACAGTTGCAGTCTATTACCCATATTTAAAAAGGCCAAGAACTCTGCAGCAAGAATTGGAGAATATTATTAGCTGTCTGTTAATAATATAATAATAAAATGAAGTGCAAAATTATAATTATATTTAAAATTATTAAAATATATAATTAAAATCATATATCCTGTGCACAAATTAGAAGAAACTTCGCTACAGATTGGGGTTTCACTAACAAAATGAAAAGGGAACTGGACATAATTGATGATAAAGCAATGTAAATGCTGCATAGCCGTGAACAATTTAATCCCAGGAGGCAGTGGGTGGGGTATTTTAAGTAAAGAGAAGGAAATATTAATTCTATTGTACAAGCCTTTACTAAGACTTCATTAGAATATCAGGTTCACTTCTGATTAGCTATGTTTAGAATAGTCATTTCAATGCAAAACCAGCCTACTCAGATGATAACAGGTTTTAGAGAACAAATCTTAAAAGAAGAGACTAGTGAAAAAGAAGTTGGGGCAGGATATGATCATTTTGTATAAAAACACTTACTTCATAAACACAATAGAAAGACAAGGACTGTCAAAACTAAATATGCTTGTACAAGATCAAAAGAATGTAAAAATTAGTCATGGATATATCTTCCCAGTAAATGAAAATAACATTTCTAACCATTACAGATGAAGTTCTGATGTGGTTTTTTGAATAATACAGCAAAGGCCTGGAACATACATTGACTAAAGATGATATTTGAAAATGTCTGCTAGGCTCCATGCGGCCACCAAAATAAAAGCAAACAATGGTAATATTGATATATTTCATAACTACATATACTTGTTATTTGAGATGCATATATATGTAATGCATATATATATAAATATATGTACTTCTATACATACATGCACATATGTATTCTTGCAAGCCTAATGTTTGAAGTCTTATATATCCTTTACTTAAAATAGCTAAATATATTGTTTGTTTTATTTGGCTGTGACACTGTACTGAACAGCTGTGTTCACTGAGCTGCTAAGGTCTAGAGAATTTTCTTGAACAACTGTAGCGCATTCAACTAAAAAAACATTTAAGAACAGGATCAGACCAGGGTACATAGCCTTGTTCATTAGTAACATTTCTCCTAGCTTTGCTAGATTCCTATGGACTTATCTTAAGACACAAGCAATCTTGAGCAATTCAGCAAAGCTGTTCCAGCCCTTCATCCAGTTCATCAATGAACATATTTAAGCACTCATAAAGCCTCTTCAGATAGTCCATTATCAGCTTCCTTTTGTATTACAATATGAACATTTTTTCCTTCTCTTTCACTGCTGTCTCTCAATCAGCATTGATTCTTCCTTGTCCCAACTCTATTGTGAATGAAATTTCAAGTACAGTCTGTTCTTCGATACACTAACATAGAAATTCAGTATATAAAAATGTTATCTGTAACTCAGTTAGCAATGTTCCAACAGACAAAGATAAAATATCAAGTGGAAGAAAAAAGATTTTTCATTTATTCATCAATGCTTTGCCATAATGAGCAGTTTGAAAGCCAGGTAACTTACCCATTTTTATAATAGCTCCTTGTACAACTCTTTTTGTGTGTGTTTGTTTATCTTACTTAGAGCTATTTTACAGCTATCTGACAAAAAAATTAATTTTTAATTCCCTTACACCAATTGATAATTTTCCAGTTTTCTGGTCATTCCAAATATGACTCATTTCAGGCTTCGTTTTCCCATTTTCTTTTAATGTGAATCTACATGGCCTGAAAGAGACTTGATTATGGCAGAAGAGCGTATACCCATTTAGCTAAGCTTTGCCACCCAGACCATATGGCTGAAACAGGCAAGTTTCTCTGCAGACTATGTGGGTCTCCGAGGAAATCTGGGAATCTCAACCTGAGATGTGGGCCAGACCATGAGGTCAGAGCAGCTAGTCTGACTGATGTCTACGTCATAAATGTCTGCTTGGTGGCCAAAATACACCAAACTTTCCATGCCGATGGAACCAGAATGACTATGACCAAGTGTGGACCCATGCGTGACATTCAGGGTCTTGTCACCCAAAGCAAAAGGTGTCTGCAGAGAAGTTTAGCCCTGTCTGCATGAGCACCAGTGAACTAGACAAGGACTCTTGTTTTGAAGAGAAATCTCAACAACCATCTCAGGTGAAAGGCCACTAGCTGACCATTAAATTGTGGATGTTTCAGAGGGAAATTTCTATCTTTACTCTTCAGTTTAAATACTTGTTCATACAAGCAAACATAGTTCAAAGATCTCCTAAATTATCTGAATAAGAATCACTTCCCCTGTCAATCAGGTTTATTTTCCTTAGTATTTAGGAAGCTGTAATCCTATTAATGTTCTCACCATTCAAAAAATCTTCTGTGGTAATAGACACTGAATTTTCAATTTTAAAGAAATGTGGCAAAGATGAACAACTTTTCATGAAGAATGAGGAGGGGCTGAAACTTATTATTTTACATTAAGAGTACAAGGAGAGCTGTTTGCATAAAGATGAAAATGACAGCCATGAGAAACTTCCCAGCAGTATCAGCTTTTGCATAAGTATTATCATGGACCTGCCTTGTAACTGCATAGGTGTTGCATCACCACAGTGAAGAAATGAGGAATGGAAGGGAGAAGAAAATTGCTGTACAACAGAAGAGCTCACTTGATAGGAAAGAAGACAAGATGCAGCCACTGATATGTATGGCTTCATAAATAACTGGTCACTTGCTGCATGCCTCAGGAGAAAAGCAAAAGGAGCCTTTTGATTTTCCTGGTGTGACATGAATATTTTGCTGCTGCTCTGACCAGCAGCAAGGAAGACTGTCAATGCAGTCTTACTGGGTATATGGTTCCCTGTTGTGTTATGGGAAATGGCCACCAAAAAAGTAAGAAGCCACTCAAACATGCTGTGTTTGGTTTGGCTGAACTGTAACAGATACTAAATTGGGTCCTAAGAGAGCTTTAATATACTCTGAACCCAGCATATTTTGATAATAACCTCTCCATTATATTAGTCATTAAGGAAACTTGCAAATACCAGTTCACAAACTAAACAGAATAACTCTTCTCCATTCCAGACTTTTGCTACAATTAGAGTAATTTATTTTGGGGAAAAGCCAGGAAAAGATAGAGGGGGGGAAAGTCTGAAAGAAAGCAGTAACAATTAGATCACTTCTGCCTCTGCTTGTGGGTGGGTTCTCTGAATGTCAACCTCATTATTCTGGACATCAACTCCAGGCAGCAGCTCCTAAATGCTGTTCCAAATGGTGGCCTAAATGGCAGTCCCTGTTGTACATTCTTTCTCCAGTAATAGTGGCAGGCTGTTGGGAACTTCTTTTAGTTCATAATAAATTTCAGGAGCGTTAGCTTGAGAACAATGTTTGAGGCTTATGCCAACACAGACTGGCAGATAAATGCTTCAAATCCATAATTTCATTATCACTTCTGAAAGTCTGTAGGCTGCAAGTCTTGTTCACTGGTGGGGAAGAGCCCAGATATTTCGAGGTGACAAGGGCAACTTACATAAAAGTTATACAATCCCAGCATCTCAAGGGCCCTGCATGGCCCTGTTCACCAGGGACTCTAAGCCCCTCACAAACATTAAAGAAAGCATCTTCATTGTGGTTGCATTAAAGAAAGAATCCTTCTATGAGGTCAGTTGGGATCCAAAACATAGACAAATTAAGTGAACAGACAACAAATCTGTGGCAATGCCAGGAAATCATGTTGTAATTCTCAGTCCACAGCCTGAGAGTAATCTTGTACATTTCTGGTAGCAAAAGAGAGGCAGGGGAAAGAAAGTCCTTCACAGAAGGCTCCTCATTCTTGTTTAACATGGATTTTATCATGCATGGAAACAACCATTCCATTTTCTCACGAAGACTGTAGGAGGCTGTTGAACTAAGCTCCAGACAAAATACTTATACAACATGTAAAGCTGGGCTGTTTTAAGAGATATTCAGACTTCAGGATGATTCAAAATGCTGACCCTGTTTCTTACTAGCAGCTGTGCCTGAAACACTAACAAATCTTCTTGCCTCTCTCATTTTTTTGGAGGGAAAGCCAGTACCTCCAGCCCCAGGAGACTGATCCATGGCTATAAAAGTAACTTGCTCTGTTATAAGCAGAGGACAAACTCTTCCTCAAGCTATTCTTTCTATTAGTTTAGCTAAGAGGTGGCTAGGCAGCCACACCATATCATGGGCGCTCCGTAACTGCCAAAGCTGTCTCCAATGCTCAGCAGTGCCCAAAGCCATCCAGTTACACCTCAGTCCTCATGCATGGCCATCATGGTAGAGGAATTTGCAAGATGAAGGCAGAATATCCAAATGCATTTCTCCTGATCACGATGCTCCTGTTCAAGGTGGGTTTATCTTCTTTTCCCTGGGAGAAGTCAAAGAACATGGCTAGTTTTGCTCTTTTCTGATCACTGTTGCTTTTCTCCACTGAACTATTTATATTAAATACATTTGGACAATATAAAAGCATCCAAAAAGCATATTTACTTTGTGTTTACAGTTTTATGAAGTCCAATTACCACAGAGAACTGAAAGAGTCCAGGCTAGAAACACATTAACTGAGTCACATTCTACAGTTTTATTTACTTGCTTCTCCCACTAAAGCAAAGGCAAGCCCAAGCCTAACACTTTCACTCAGTGTCACAATTCTGCCATCACACTATGGCTGCAGGAAGGAGTAGCTGCTTACTGCCCTGCCTGTGTTCTCCACCTCTCCTCACATAAGCTACATGGTGGGTAAGTGAGAAGATATTCCCCATCCCTATCATCCATACAGACAGAGATATACACCAGTGGGTGGATACATTAGCAACTTCCAACCCATGCTCAAGGTCTCCCACATTCCTGCAGGGGTGACTCTTACACTCCCCAAATGCTGGTTACAAAGTGAAGAACTCACTGCAGCAAATGGACTTGGCTTTGGCTCAGAACTTGACTTCGGTTTTCTGTGCAGCATTATGTTTTCAGTGATGCAATTTTGTTTTAAGGCTTCTCTTGAGAAGCAGTGTAAAATAGAAAGTTAAAGTAGTATTCCAGTGTCAACACGCTGTGCCTGCATCAGATTAACCTGTGTCTCTCTGCTAGCAATAAGAAGCATCCTGAAATCAGGAAGCCTTCTGGCTGCTTTGGGCTCCCAGGGCAGGCTTCTTGAATAACTGAATGGCACTGTGGTCATCTCCATGTGATAACGGTCCTCAACAAACATAAGTGTGCCCTTGAAGCCACAAAATGCAGGAAATAACTGAGTGGTGAATGTAGCTGCAGAGTTGTCTGTATCATTAAATCTGGCTGAATCTGGCATTCCTGCAAAAAATAGCTGTATTAGGTAAGAAGACAGAATGCAGCTGTGGCACCTTATTGAGAGAGAGAGACAGCACATTTTACTCTTAAGTGGCCATTTTTTCCAGTTTAACATAGGAGCGTTGGCATTAGCCAAGGGATTAACATTGGTAACAGGAAGGTATAGAAATAGCCTGGTTTACTGGATGAAGGAGGGGAGAGGGAAGGTCTGAGCTATCATCACTGACTCACTAGATAAGGAAGTGTTTATGGTGCCTTTAGCCAAGTTCATGTGCAGCTACAGCTTCGTTTCTGCTCATCTCTTCCTTGGGCCATATGGCATCCCTGTAACGGGGGATGTTTTGTGTTTTTCAGCGCTTAGGAATAGTACTTCTCTCTGCAAATGGCCACAAAGTTTATGACTCTATGGGTCTAGAGAATTTAATAATGAAAAAGACAAAAAAACTAGAGAATTTAATAATGAAAAAGACAAAAAAACTATATACTAGCTGGAAGTAAAAGCAAATGCAAACACAAAACAATACTGTTAGATATGTAGTCACACATCATTACAAAAACCAAAATGCAAGGGTTTTAGAGGTGACTGTCTACTACAGTCAACAAAGGGAACGAAAATAGTGTCAGATAAAGGGAGGGATACATGCCCACATTTGTCTCAGTCATTTAAGCAACAAGTCTACAAATAGAAAGCAAGCCTTTTTTAGAAGTTAGAGTTTCAGTGAGCTCCAGACCAGACTGAAATTTTACCTGGAAGGTGCCCCTATGCTAAAGGAAGTCAGCATGACTAATCAAATCCGTTTTGAGTATTGCTCTGTATAAGTGCCATTTCTAAAGATTCATTGGCTATGTAGGCTTTTACTATCAGCATATTTATTTCACCTCCTAAATGAAATCCAATTTGAGGCTATTAATATTAATGTGCTGAGATAATTCTGATGATGAATTAATAAAACACTTGGCCTCTCAATATGCTGTTTGCTCTTACCATTTAATGATGCTCTTAACTGGAAAAAGGAAGAGATAGAGCAGACTCCAGCAGGAACCTGAAAATTAGAAACCACTTCATTGTTTTTAGCTTGCTGCTTTAATGACAATCGATGGCATTGATTTTGGACTAGAAAAGTATTTACTAAATCTTTGCCATGTGCTACAATCTCTATTTAAATTCCTTAAGCATAATCTGTATGTAACACCTGCTTAAAGTACTTCAACTACTTGATGAGAATAACTTAAAAATATTTAATGTACTTAAGTAGTTTGTTAAAGATTTGACCTTATTTCTTATGTTTGTCATAAATATTGGGGTTTCTTGCAAAACAATTCTCCTGCCACTGAAAGCACAGTTGTACCTCAGAAAAATCAGATGGCATCAACAGTCTCATTCCTTTAGAAGAGCAATTTCAGTTCACTGAACATTTTAGTTCAGATAAGGTTAATTCACCTACCTCATTATGCTAGAATAGATTTCCATTTGAAGACCTGAGCTTAGTTAATGTGCATGATTTTTACATTATTCTTCACAGTTAGAACACAATCCTAACAGAAAACAAATCTAAATAATAATAGGATAATTCTACACACAAATAATGTATAAACATATGTGTAGACATCTATAGTGTCATATTCCTAATTTTTATATTTTTTTATTATTGATATAAGTGAATATGGAAAACAGTTTATTCTAAGCTCACAAATACATATTATTTATTATAGTTGAAACATAAAATCTTAATACTCGTAATTTTAAATTTCATCTAGGAAAGAATTAAAAAAAATCTAGCACTGTGATTGCCAATAATTGCAATTTCATCAAAGATTTCAGGCCTGGAAAACCTGTCAAAATGGTGGGTAGCAGAACACATACAATCTAATTTTCAAAGTATGTACTGTAACAATTTTAGCAGGATGGCAAGCATGAGGGTGCATTCCCAACACACTTTGTGTTTAAGCCTGGAGTTTTCATTCAAGCCAAGCTGCCTTACTTTGAAATGGGTCAGATCTGCAGATGATACAGACTGTTTTACTTTAACTGCATTTTAGTAGTATGCAAAAATATCAGGAGACAAACAAGCAACAACTGTAGCGTATTATTGCTGAGATTAATAACGTTATTGATAATTATGTTTCTGAAACAGAAAAGCTAAATTACTGCCTTCAAACTGCTTCTTCAGAGACAAAACAAAGGGAAGAAACTTACTGTTGTTCTTTCTCATAAATTGTAAAGCACTCAAATTGGTAAAAGCCCCACGTGCATCTAGAGAACATTCTCTGATGTAGAAAAGTTTATAATTTCTAAAATTATACTAATTGAGAGTCAGATATTTTTTTTTTATTTATGACAGAATAATAGCAAGTAGGTTCAGGTGGTATGGCAAATGTCTTAGACTAACAATTTATCAGCTCTTTTTAACGATACTGCTTTTGAGCAGGCATGGAAGGGAAACCTATACAGCAAGTCAAACTGCAGTCTACACTTTATAAAATTTGTCCTCTGCAGCTATGTCTGAGCACGAACTAGGTATTGCAGGTCACCAGTTATTGAATGGCTGCATTAAAAACCCAGTCAGAGGACTCCTATTATTTTAATCTGTTTCCATATCCCTGCTACCTGGATGAAATGTTTAATTTCTCTCAGAGTTTCTAAGAACCTAAAAAGGCAGACAAAATGAGAACTTGCAATAAAGAATACAAGTATGAAAGTTTAGTTGTTTCATCTCTAAGCACATTGCAAAGACAAAGAAAATTTTCCTTCAGGAGTTATCATATTATTTCTTTAGAACTAATATTGATTATCAAATGTATCTTACAACTTGCATGAAGCATAGCGTAGTGTTCATTACTTCACTGGAAGTGGTCCAAGCCTTGTCTTTCTGCAAAACAGTATCTTTTCTCCTGTTTAGATATAACCAGTTGCCAATACACTCTTGTTATTTCTTTTATCAGGTTGACATATGAGATATTCAGTTAAAAATTTCTGATTCACCCTACATATGAAGAATGAATTTCAAATATGCTATTACTCATGATTTTCCCTTCCATATACTGGTGGCTGAAAATCACAAGTTTGCAGAAGTTGTATGGTTTGGATACTTCTTCACAGTATTTCATCTTCGGACTGAGAACTATAACCAAAATAAATTAAACAACGCCCACATAGCTGCTATAGTCCTTCCAAACAAAACCCACATAGTCCTTCCAAAACACCCAAAGTTAGCTGCTTTGGTAGCCACTCTTAACCATCAACAGGATTCTCATGCTACAGTTGTTGGAATGATAGTGGCAGCTACAACTTTGATATTATATAGGAATTTAGTTTACTCTAAATAAAGACTTCATTTTCTTAATTATGTACATGGTGGAAGGGTACAACTTTCAAAATGCACTCAGTGCTTTGAAAATTACATTGCCTATATGTTCTGGTGATTATGATCCTAAAAAGACTTTTGGGTACATTTGATCTCATACAGTTCAACTAGTCCTGTCAAAATCAGAGTGGTTACTCCAAAGCCTGTAAATTATTCAGAACTAAAGTTGTCACATACAAATCAGCTGACTTAAGTAAGTAATCTGCTACTCCTAAATCCCCATCAATGCTGTGGGTGACCATGTTACTTCTAGGAAGTGTACTAACTTTCAGTCACTCTTGGAATATTTGCATGACCATATTTTCTGTGAAAGTTCTGACCTCTGAGAGAAAAAGGAAATAAACAAGAAGAATGTGAACACCTTTAATTTGAAGATGTTTCAAAGAGACTGATTTAAGAGGCTGCTTTAGTCTCTGCTTGCTATCATAATTTACTACACTCTTTAAAATCAGTTAATTTGGTGAAAGAAAACTGATTTTGAAATATTAAAATGCATTTGAAAACATCAGGCAGCCTTTTTAAATACTGTTCAATGATAATAAGCTAAAAAATTCCTATATTTCAGCTGCACTGTATTTTCTTAAACAGTCACAGTGATGTTTCATAATTAGATAACCTGGGGCTAAACACTAGGAGTTTCTAGGTGTTGAGTACCTTAAACTTTTGATAAAGCAGGAGCAGAGAATACTCAGTACCTCAAAGGATAGGTCAGCGTTTATATCACAATGTGTGAGAATCAGTTTTTGTCTTGTTTTTCTTAGACATAATTTGATGTCTTACAATAGAAAAAAAGTGTAAGCACACCCCAGCATATCACTTCTATCACTGGTGTGTATAAAACACTTCCCCTACGCTTTTAAGGTGATGAAAAGGACAACTAGCTTGTGTCTAAATCAGGAGAGCTTGATATGATGTCAAAGCCTTTGGCTAAACATAGATTGACTTAATTCTTTCAATAATGAACTTTGGTCCAGAGCATTTAACAACCGCAAGAGGAGAAACCCAATATAAAAGAGAAAATCTCCTCATTCAGGTTATCTTGACTCTGCTGCAGGCAAAACATAGAAATATTTTTTTTAATGGAGATTCTCTGCAGCAGCCCGTTCCAAATGCCAGTATCCATCACTGATGACTGGATCAATAGCTCTGTTTTGGCCCCAGTCTCCTACGAGAGATGGCATGCCATCAGTGACAGACAAATATCACAGTTAAGCAAAGTATCCAGCCAGACCTAGTAACATTTTTATTGATTTTTGTTGTGCAAATAATGTCTTTTTGGGCTGAATAAATGGCTTTGAGCCAAACAGTCATTGTTTATGATTCCAAAATGCAATAAAGGGACAGGAAATATATTATAGCCTATGTCTCAAGGCACACAACGTAATCATCCTTTGGTGGTGAAAAACTATCCAGCTGAAACCATGAGTGCATATTTATCCATGCTTAAAGGTACCTGTAGGACTTGCAAATCTTACACAAAATGTCCTGTTAGGAAACAGATGGTATTGCCCTTTAACCTATTGAATAACTACTAGAAAGCCAAGCAAAAAATAAGCACTATATTTCTTCAATCAATACAAAGAAAACACTTTATTATTTTCCCTTCAAATGAAATATCAAACTTTCCAAAATGGCATTAGGATGTTTTGAAAAAAGAACAAAACAGAAAGTACCCCGGCAGTTTTTCAAATGTTATATAATTATATTAATAGTAGTCCAGCAACAATATTTGTTGGTTCTGTCTTCTGTTCTTTTTGTCAGGAATTACTAAAATACATTTTGGTTTGGTTTAATTTTTTTTTAGTATTGAAGGATCATATTATTTACCTTTCTTTAAAACAAAATGTTTTTGTTTTGCTAATATTATTTAATCACTTAAGCTATCAATATAAACAAAAACATCTCCTTATGGTTATATCTGTGCACTAAATCCCAAACCTTTTCTACTGTATATGTGCCTAATATATACAGTAGATTTAATGAGAAATCTCTCCTAGTCTCAGCAAGTGTGCAGTGGCCAGGCTTTCTAGACATGCAGATGTCATCAAAAAATATTTTATTTCAACAATATTGTTGTCACAAACACAAATTATAAGCAGTGAACGTCTGAGGAAAGAATTATTCTTATAACTGCCAAACTATCTACAATGAAATATTTTAACAGGTTTGCTGTTGTTACCAATTAACTAGAAATAAGCTGTACTAGCTCGTGTTATTTCAAGGCTGGTAAAAGTATTTTGCCTTCATTGCACAGCCTGTGTTTTCATGGAAAATATCAATAATTCAAACACCTCTCAAAAAAATTCAAGAATATTTATCCTCACCCCAGAAGTGTCTGTTCATCTATAGGAAAATGCTACAGTAATCAAGTGCCAGCTTAGATCGTGTCTCTCTCCTACATTTCTAAATTTCAAGCTTGTATTAACTCTCTCATGACAGCCCTAAATATATTTTTGGAGGCTTTTGGAGTGCTAGACAAAAGCTGTTCCGAAGAAATTATACACAACATCGGGAGGTTTATTTGTAACATTTTGAAAAGCAAATTGCAGAAAATAGTATGGAAGTCAATGGGAAACTTTAAGACAAAACATGGCTGTATTAGCCTGAATTTATTAATGGCCTTATTATTCCTACCATAAAACAAAAGTTCTGATCCTGTTCCCAGTAAACCAATTGTAAATCTTCAGAAGTAAGTATTCACTTTGAATTGCATAAAATTGTTCCAACAAGCCTCCCTATCATAAATCTTTGCTGTATGTCCTGTTAAAGAGTTATTCAACTTTACGTCATTGAATGCTTCCGAAGTTTTTAGGGGATTTAAGGTTTTGGGGTCTTTTTTTGTAATGAAACTTCCCAAAACCTCAACCCTGGGAAGATTACACCTGTGATCAGAAATCATATGTGAGAACAGCTTCTCTAAGTCAGGACCTCTCATGAGCCCATAGTTACTCCCCAACGTCTAAAGGTTCATGAAGGTAGGAGGTGAAAAGGCAGAACAGAGATAAAATGCAACTGACTTTTGACATATCACATATTGTACAGGACACCCATAGATCTGGCACCTCTTCTCCTCTTGCCCACCTCATCCGAGTACTCAGAAACTGGAGTAACCATCTTCTGAGATTGTATCAGATCATAGATTTGGTCTTTTGTCCTTCACTGACTGGTGTTAGTCTGTTGTACGTGTTAAAGCCTCAGATCACAAGCAACATCTTATCTCTGTCTAAAGGGAAGTGAATTATCATTCTTTCATTTTATAGGGGTCAAATCTATTAGACAAAAACCTCTTGTGCTTTGAGCCGCTGCCTTCAGCAACAAGTACACTGAAGCATGTGTGAGCCAAGTCTCTCTGAATCCACTGTTCTAGCCCTGACAATTGGGTTTTGCTCCAAGAAAAAGAATAAGAAAACAGTAAGAAACACTTATTGAGTGTGATTCATCTGGCCTGTTTCCAGATCTCTTAGCAGGAGATGAATAGTCCTCTGAATTCAGATTTAGAAATCTTCAGGGCACTTTATTTGAAATGTTAAACTCAGTGTAAATTGGACACATTAAACCATGGGGTGTGAAGCTACTGGCAATCACTTTAGTGCATAATCAGCCAGGTTACCAGTTCTCTGAAGAAGGTAGCCCCCAGTAAGCCCAGACCATAGTGAATCATTACTGAACCAGAGGAGCAGGTCTACGTAAAACCCAGGCTGGGTATTAAGAGACCTGTAACTACTCCCCCTGTAGACCTGAGGAACATGTGTTCACATGCTTGACACAAACCGTCTGTGCCAATAAAATCCAGGCCATTGTCATGCTAAGGAAATTCAACCTTCCCTGCAGACTGATCCCTGCCTATGTCAGTTGGTAAGGCATGTCTTCTCCTGGGGGAGTTGAATCCCACCAAATACATCATTCCAAGAGGGCAAATAAATATGCTGTAAGGGGACAGCATGTGAAAACTTCCTGCAAAGACTAGTCACGTGGGTGTCATGAACTGTGAAGCAAAGACACTAGAATGTTGTTAAAGCATGAAATCACCTTTGCTAATGAGGCTAAAAATAACGGAATAAAAATGGTTTGTTCATAATCCGCTTATTACAGATCCTGTTTTCTCTTTAGGTAAGAACTCCACCCATTACTCCCACTTCAAGAGTACAATTTAAAGTATTTTTAATAGCAAATGTAGCAAGGTAAAAAGAGACATGTTTTACTGGCTGGCTTTTAAAGACAATGACAGCTGTGGCCAGACTGGTCTCATCACCCCACCAGCAATATTTTTATAGCACTTAGAACAATAGTAAGGCAGAGGCTCTCAGACTTGCATTTACCTGTTTTCTTTCCAGCTTCTTCTTCTCTGGTGATATGTAAGCTTCTGATCCATTCTCTAGATGAAATTTTCCACACATAGTCTCCATCCACAGGTAAGTTACTGGGACTGCTTTATTGGCACTTGGAGGTGTGCGAATTACAGCTTTGCATTGGACTTCACTTCTTGGATAGAGAGAAAGGTTGATGGGGAGTAAGGGTAGGCTTGGGAACATGCAAACACAAAGTCTGCTCAGATGCACTTAACCACCACAGGCCTGGATTTGGAGCAGCTAAGATTTGCATGAGAAAGGCTTCCTGGAGGAAACAGAATGAGCCAGTGGACAGGCCCCTAACAAAGCAGCCCAGATGTCTTGTGATCTATCACTAGTTTTCTCTAGGTTGCCATGTGATCTTCAGAAAGCAGCTTCCCCTCTGGGCCTTCATTTCACAGTCTGTAGACGCTTAGAGGGACACCTAACCTATAATGTGATCTCAGATCTTTCTGAAATGCCCATTTCCAGCAACTAAGATACCTACAAAGCATTAGCTGACTAATAATAGTAAGTTTAAGAGGGAACAAAGCATCTATTATACGCTTGAGAGGCAAATCTCCAGCTTGATCACTTTGTGTGAGCTCCTGGTTTTCCCTTATCAGCAATATCTGTTTGCTTTGTCTTTTTCACTGAGTACGTTTGGTGCATGAATTATTCTGAGGCTCCCAAACATTAACAGCAGATTTTAAAAGACCATACTAGGAAGAGTAAGAAAGTGAGATTTCTGCCTCGTGTGGAGTGTGATTTTCTCTTCAGAACTTCTGAATGGTCTGCCTTTGAAAAAATGAGAGCTGGGCAATATTCAAGCCTAAACAAGCTGCAGCAGTTTTTGTTAAAAGCAACAAACTCTATAAGCTACCATGGGCTGAAACAGAATAGCTCACAACTGTACCTCTTCTATTGCCTCTGTAACATAAAGATGTGATTACAGTATATGTAAGCATATACAAGCAATCATATTCACTGTGAAAATCACAGGCACAGGTCACAAACTAGAGCAAGAGAAATGAAGTAGCAGCATCATTAGCAATTAGTGCACAGCTTCTGCAAAGTCCCTGAGAATATCATTGGCTTACTAGAGTGCAATAAAGTCCACACTGTTGCGTGTCTTCAGTGATACAACAGATAAACTAGATAAACTCGATTTCCTGGGGTAAATAATTCCAATATGAGCCACAGGTTCACAGTCTCTAAGCTGCATGGTTTCTCCAAGGGTTAGGAGATTTCAGAGACTTTTATAGGTTGGTTGAGGAAATCCTGATCTTTATGGGGAAACGATCTCAATGACTTTGGGTTTCTTCTGATACTCATGCTCAGGGAAGGAGACTTAATTAGACCAGCAATACACGCACATTCTTGTGAATGAGGGAGAGTTCCACACTTCCTAACTATTTAAGCCATGCTGAAGTACTCAGTCATTTGATCTCAATATCATCTGGGGACCAGCTGTCCTGCCAGCTCTCCCACTCCCCATGTGGTCTCTGCACCCCATATGTTTCCGGCCCTTTTTCCCACATGCCTTGATCTCCCTGTATCTACCAGATACCCAGATTCCTTCTTCCTTACTTACCTTACAAGTTATCTGGGCATGGCACAAATGGTGGTTTCCACCTCCATTTTATCCTTAGCAGGTATCTGGCCAAGCTTTGCACCAGTTTGCCATGGTGTTACAGCAAAAGTAGCATTTCTGGGAAGTTCCTGTGTTGGTCAGTAAAATAAATGAAAAGAAAAAGTGCAAAAGATTAAAAAACCTGAGAGGATAAAGGATTTTTATTGTCCTGATAATGTACTTATTGCCTGGAAAAGATGGGGGAAGACATAGTCTCTGAAGGTCAGCAACTGTCTTTCCAAAAATCATAATTCTGCCCACAGCAGAAAGTTGGTCATCAGAAGAATGAGTCCTTTACTGCTTTCTGGCTGCTTCTTCATCAGTGATGCTAAGGTCTCTTTAGGTGTTACAACCACTTCCCACTGTTAGAATCCAGTTCTTATTATAATCTTAATATTATAAAATCCAACATAATCTTGTATCTCATTCTAATCATGTGACTTTAAATTCCCTGCTCTCTCCTACCATCCTTTTTCAAAGGCTTTATGATCATTTAAGATTTATCTAGTAATATAAACTTAAATATGTTGCACTTTCCAAACGCTTCTTATATTGTATTATATTTTATATATTGCATTCTATACATCCTGTAATCAATCATGAGTATGCAAAATAAAATGTCTTCACTATACGCCAACTTCAGAATGTCACTTTCACTGGATTACAATTAAGGTGAAAACAAGGGTTATACTACATAGTCCCCATCCGAGCTCTGAAGAGCACATCTTGGGAACATTTTGCCAGGCCAACCCTCCACTAGCTTCTCAGCAGCATTTATTACCAGAGAACTATTTGCAAAATATTTTCAAAAATATACATGGAATTGCAAACTATCTCTGCACAGTCCTTTGTTTACTTGCAGGTAGACATACTCTCCTCTCCTTACATCAATGTAATGCATAACCATACCTTTTGACCTAGAATTTTGCCTTGGGTTGAGAAAGTTTTAGCAACCCTAGAAATACAGCCACCATCATGAGTGAAACGTTTAAAAAGAATTAATCACTGTAGACAGCATCTGCAAAATGTTCCCTGCACCATGCAACTCTATCATTCTGGGTTAGACCCTGAGATAGCAAAGCATCAAGTAGATGCATCATTTCAAGCATGTGAGAATTTCCATTTACTTCAATGAACTGCTGCCCAAGAGTTTTTCCAGGTCAGAATTTGCACCCTCCTATCAATAACTAAGGCAGAGTCAGGCAAAAAATCTAGGATGAAACTGAAGATAGGAAGAGAAATCTTGGTCCCAGAGAGTTGTGCAATTTGATGAGGCTTTCAGGAGATGAGGACAGTCAAACATTGTGACAGGCTGCCTGGAGAGGTTGATCAGTCTCCATCTATGGAGGATTTCAAGACCGGAGCGGATAAAGCCCTGAGAAACCTGGTCTGATCTTGTAGCTTATCCTACTTTGATCAAGAGGTTGGGCTGTAAACCTCCTGAGGATCTTTACAACCTTACAACAAATTATCCTATGACCTTATGAACATAAGGATACGAAGATTCAAAAATCAAAACCTTAAACTGCATCAGTTTATCTTTAGTCTTACTTCTCACATATTATAAGATTACCATAAATTGCAAAAATATATGAAAAGGAAACATTGATGATATAGACCTAAGACGTCATCAAAGTTTTAGCCCCAGCTTCTGGTATTTGTTGCCTGGCAGTTCTCTCTCTTCTTCCTCATGATTATTGAAGACACTTGCTAATAAGAATAATGTTTTCAAAAGCACAAATTAACTGGAAGAGAGGATCAGTGTTTGCAGTCCCTGATGATGACCTTATCAGTGAAACAAAGGGACACAACAACATGATCCTCGTGTTATATTAGACATTTGGGAACAAACAAAAGTGGTCTAAAGATACTTCAGCAGCGTATAGCCGGACATGTAGCTGAAGAGGTTTTCTAAATGGGTGTCTGACCATGTTCCTCTGCTTATATAAATACTGAGACAATGCTTGTTCATATAGCAAAACATTTTTCTAGCTCCTTTGTTTCTTGATTGTAGCATAAGTAAAATGACAGAAAGTATCATTTTACAGAACAGAAGAGGACTTTAGCACTGAGAGGGACTTGAAAAAAATTAAAAAACACTTTACAAAACTATTGCAATGATATTGTCATAGTAACCTATTCCTCCTGGACCGTGATTATAGGAATCAGGGAGTGAGCAAAGCAGTCATGAGGATTTTTCTGGGTTATCTGGCTTTGAAAGGATCATGTTCAAACCCTGAAAAGATAAAAGCGAGACTATACAGAATGTAAGCTGGACCGTTAAACATTTCCATATGACAAACTCCTCTCCTGAGATCTGACCTGCCTGTAGATTCCCCAGTTTGCAGATCTAAAGGAACCAGGCCCACCCGTGCCTGCTCTAAAGAGGAGAAGCTGGGTTTGACTAGCTTTTGAAAACTACTTTAAAATTCTTGCCAGAAAATACCTCAATAAAAAAAAAGGACGATATATCCATAAAACATTCAAAAGAAAATCCCAGAACCAGGATTTTTAGAAAGTAACTCATCTAAAAATGATTGTAGAAACAATATCCCATGTAGGCATTTCTGAAAGAAATAGCTGCCCTCTGTAGGAGACATTTCTTTTTCCTACAGATTACTGGTAAATTATGTCCTTAGGCAGCAATCCTGACATTTATGCACATGCATAACTCCAAGCACATGGCTAGTTTCATAAACCACAATGGAACTATCTGCATTCTTAAAGTTAAACACATGTATAAGCATTTGCAGAATTGAGATCTGTAGTCCTAAATCAAAACTTTATCTGCCAGCAATAATTATTCTGGTGGGGTAGAAAATTGGAGGCACAAGTAGTCAAATGTAGATGTTTCTCCTTCATCCAAAAAAGTGCTTCTCTGCTATACATCTCCACAGATGCTAGAACTCCATCTCACCTTCCATCCCTGTAGTGATGCAGAGCCTTAGCTAAGTCACAGGCAAATCTGGATTTCCGCTGCCTCTCAGAACAGTCCTGGCTGCACACCTACCTACACCAGCTAGTGACCGAGCACACGCTCCAGCTGTCATTGTATATCGCAGCTGTATATGACACATTGCCATGTGGCTGATGTGAGGCAAATAATGTAGCTGAAGATCATTCCAGAAAGCTCATGACATCATGTATCACAAGACCAGGTGTGAATTTCAGCAACCTGAAATCTGTCTGTTCTTTGAACAGAACAGGCTCCCACCACAAAGCCACAAGTATCTTCCCTACAGGAAAAAATATTGGTACTGCTAGAATGCATTATTAAATAGCAGTTATTCAATGAAACACCAGAATTCTAGGAACAGAACTATCAAAAAGATAATTTTGATCAAGTATCACAATAAAATCAGGCACCCAGGTTAATATTGAGCAAGCAACCATCATATAAATATAGATGTAAAATCTTTTTTAATATTAGTGGCAGTCAAGTTGAAATCCACCCATTAACTTCTGACATGCAAAATACATGGGTGCATACATCTTAAGAAAGCTTACCATGTAACTATTTAAAATCTATTCTTAGCAAATTAAGAACAGCTTCATTGGCAAGATTCCCACGTGGATTCCCGGCAACTATTGTAAACCCACTCAAAGCTCTCATTTCTCATCATAAATTTCCTGTTAGTTAAAGATAATAATATTGTAAATCATCTACATCATCACATTCAGTGATTAAAAAAAGCTACCTGAACAATTCTAATCAGCTAGCATTTTGTGAAATGTTAATTAGTAATGGTCTGTCCTGTGTCCGGGAAAGCTGGTGCTCACTGGAGACCTAGCCACAGGTTGTTTCTCAGCTTAGCATGATACCAAAGGCCCTTGCTGACAGAAGGCCCCACTCAAATTCATATCTAGCTCAAGAAACTCCTCTGTGTAGAGTAATCAGAGGCTCTAAAAACCTTCTTTCTCTTACCGTGTATATATTGCTTAACAGAACAAATTTCTTGCTTTTGCCAATTATTCTCAGCAGATCCGCAGACCTCGTCCCTGCTGCACATCCCTCAGGAACCTCTCAGCAGTCAGTTGCAGACAGCACAATCACAGCCCAGCCATCTGACAGTCCAGGGGTGTTTCACTCCAGAAGTCCTAAATCAGGAATTTTTCACAACGGCAAGTATCAATAGCAGCTGTAACCATTTTATGAACTATAGAAGTTAGGAAGCCTGGTTTCTTGTGACTTTTGTTTTGTGGTTGAATGGTTCCATATCTAATGGATCAATGCCTCCATAACATTTCCACGTGGATCTTCTGATTCTAATATTAGAAATCATGGTATACCTTTCATTTCTGTAGGCTCTTCTCCATTCAGCCACCTCAAAGCCAAAAAAAAGTACCAAACTCATTAGAAAATGTCTAGCAGTTTCAAAAGACTTTAGACAGGTGTTTAGATCCCCTGACTTTATAAAGCATATGAAGTTTTTAAAACATATTTCTTCAGGAAACCAGTCTGATAAATCTTCTAGGCTTTCATATTACTAAAAACATCACTGTGAATAGCAGACCTCATCTTCACAGGCTCATTTACCATTGCCATGTGTTTTGACAAGTCATTTAAGTACAGCTTGTTTAGATCTGTTTAATTAATTGGGTTTAACAGCCATTAATAAACCGCTAACTTACAATTTGCTCCACTAGCCATCTCAGCCATCTTTCAAAGATTTTTATATTTTTTATATAAAGATGAGTTCTTCTTATGTAGGTTTTCACAGTCTCAGAACTGATCAAGAATATATAGACATTTATCAGAGGAGATCAAACATACACCTAATTATTAGTTAAAGAATGATACTTCTTTCACTCCTACCATAGCCTACAGAGAAAAAAATGTTCAAAATTTTCAGCCTTTCAGACTGCCTGAGAGCTTGAGGCCTGGAGTATGGAATGTAGCTTGTTAGGTAACAAATCCAGGGCTTTGAAATTTTGCAGAGGTGGAGATAAGTCTTAGAAATTATGTCTATAAACTGAGGGGACAGTTGCAGAAAATAATTTTTAATCACCTGTGTTACAGAAAAATAGAGTCATCTGAAGCAAAAAATCTGCTGTAATGATGGGAAGAATGGGGAGTTATTGCAACAGGATATCTATATATCAGCGTATTAGAGATCACTTTGTCGTGAGCAATAAATCAGGCCAGTTTTAAAAGCTAGAATAAAACTCTAAAAAATTCTTTCACTAATGTTTTTTACACATTTTAAATTATTTTCACTACATATGGAAAACTCTTCATTCTTAACATTTATAACCTTTGCTGTGAGTATACTAATTAGCTGTGAGTATGTACAATTACAAGGTGATCAGGCTCAAGAGCTCTTTTGGGAGAGAAGTTGGAATAGAAATGGACTCATTTTCTTTATTCTCTGATTTTCCTTGTTTTTGTGTGATTTTTAATGCTATTTATCCCTCTTCCAAAAGGGGTTGTCCTCAACTAGCCCATGTGCTTGTTCTTTGCCTCCCATCCTTTTGTTACGTAGGTGTTTCTTACCCGTGACTATACAAGTTTTCCCTTTTGATAGTCACATTGTTCACATACTTATATAAAATGCTTATACATTGTGTCTGGCTATGCCATCACAGTTTTCAAAATATTAGTATATTATTGTTTAAACTGTTTTGGTATGGTTATATTTAACTAACCATTATTAATTATATACTGATTAATACAGTTATAATTTCTAAGTGTTACAGATCTCTGCTTTGGCTTCAGACTCCATCTTGCAAGAGGAGACTGAAATAACTTGGCAAAGAACTAAACAAAAATAAGGTAGTGAAGGGTTGCCTGGTGATGATGCCCATGAGATCCTGGAATAGCATTTAAAAAGAGGAAACTGAAGAGAAAAAAAAAAAAAGCTCATAATTTTTAGGTGGAGCTGATCAGTTTGTTCTATTTTTTAAAGGAGCAATATGTTGTAATTTCTGTAGTGGCAGACAACCAGGTATGATGACTCAGTTCAAGTTCTGTAATCTTGTGTTCTCCTTCCGTATGTTGGGTGATGATTAAGTCACCCAAGGGAGGAGAGAATTAATAGTCCATGCGAATAGGAACTACTACAGTGACCTGGCATTATGCACATCTAGCACAGAATAAGGCTCTGGACCCCTTTGTGACTAAGTCATTCACAACCTGCACCTGCTTTTGTGAGGAGGCAATGAGCATTTAATGAGTGACTTCAGGCTCTGCAGCCTTAAGCAGGAATTGTGCTGTTCCTCTTGGGATTTGGTCCTGAATTTTCATTTCTTCCTATCAGACCTAGAACTGAGACTACTACATGACCATTTTGGAAGTTTTATCTATTTGGTCAAATTAGGATGACAGTTCAATATTTCTGAAAAAGGGAATATTGAACAACCCATTAGAAAAATAGAATTCATCTTCTATTTTTCACTTCTTAATATTGCAGTAGGAAACTGGAAAACACGGTGCCCACCTTATGCCTTACCAGCAGCTGCTCAGTCAAAGCAGAATTCATAGCAGATAGAGACAAATCATTTGATGGCAGAGTTTAAAAGAAACCTGTTACTATGACAACAGATAGGGTCAGATAACAAAATGAACAGGCACTTTTGATCTTCAAAAAATTCTTTTTCCTTTGCTCTCTCCTCTGTTATCTGGACCACTCCATCAAACACCTAGCAGATAACAGAGTTGAAAACCCAATCGACCTTCAAGGAAGACCAGACAAGTTGGAAAGTCTATGGAAAGGTTACTATTACAGTGGAAATGCTTATGATTATATTTTGTGTGTGTGTGTGTGTGTGTGCGCATGTGCATGTGTATGTATTTTACCAAAGCAACAGAGTACTGTTCAAAAGGTTTTACAAAAGCCTCTAACACCGAAATGTTGAGGGTTTTCTTTATAATGCCACTCAAGGAAAGAAAATAGAATATAATGTGATCTGAAATGATCTGCTCTGCAGTCATATTGTACTGTCAGCGTATTGTGAGTTTAAAAAAAATTATTTAGGCACTCTTGAATTTTGGAGAAGTAACTTAGTGTACATGCCTGGCCACTAAATGTTACTTCACTCATGCTATGAAAGCTGGAAAAATACCTCTGAATTCCAAGCCCTAAAAAATACTATGATGTCATATTTTAGTATTATTTTGCAGTATTTCAAAGATTTGTTTATTGATACAAATCAGCATGTTATGCACTGATGAGCTGGAACAAAAAACAAAGAACCATGTAACCACACTTAACAACTGAAATAACAAAACAGCAAAGAAGAAAAAAACAGCAAAACTACATTAACTAAAAGGAAAATGCTTCCTTACCATCTGATGCTACTGAAGAAGTAAATTTTCAGTGCACAGCTTAAGAAGTCTCTATACGGAATGGCACTTTCTACATATAGTAGTCCTGCTGTCCTAAAGGTATGTCTCAACCCAGGAACTGGCTTATATAGGTGAACCTGTTTTGTGCCAGAGGTTCTACTCCGGCATTATTTTCCAGTCCTCAATATGGTATTGCCATTGAATGGCTAAGTGAGATGCAGACTGTTCCAGACATTGTGTTAATTCAGGCTAAGTATGAAAGATCTTCAGTGCTGCATGCCATGGGTCAGGAAACTCTCCTGGTGACTCTGGCCCATATTCATCCATGGTACTTGTGTAGCATATTAGATTTACTATGTGCATCAGAGGAAATATTTATTCTGCACAAAAGCAGTTGTGTGAAAATTTCACAGGGACTTTTGACCTGATTTCTCTGAGTTTCACACAAAACCAATTGATTTAATGTTAAAATTACCAATGACCAAAAAAAGGGATGACAAGGTTTGATGCTGTTACAGAAATCGCACTGCTACTTTCAATATTGTCAACAGAGAGAGACAAACAACCATTATCTTCACACTAATGAAAACAGATTTTTTTCATTCTTTCTGTTTTCAGCAAGAATCTAAAATCTCTCTCTGGCCAAGATTTATATTTTAAAAACATTCATTTCTCTTGGCAAGTGTTCCTTCCAGGGAAGACAAGATATTTGCATATTTGCTGACTCTACACTAGGACCAAAATAAGGCTCTGAGTCCTGGATGAATAAGACCCTGTACTTTAATAAAATAATTTCACACTTCATAACTTGCACAGTCTTTTGTTTCACAACTAAACTTTCAAAATAAGTATTTTCAAAATAGTTTTCTAATATTTTTCTATAGCTGTCAGGAAAGAAAACCTAAAAGTTCAGTGTTGGTATTATATATAGTTGTGTTTACTTCATTTTTTGGCCAAATATTTTATTTAAATTTTGGGAGTTTAAAAGTTTCAGAGATTTTGAATTTACCATTTTATGGTTCTTGTCCATACTAACAAGTTTGGTAGTTTGTTTGGACTTTATCGCTTTTAATTTTCAATATGAAAAGATATTTTTATTTAGCTTAACTGGTTGTAAATATCATGCTCTGAAACTCATATAGCTTCTGGCCACAAGTTTGATGGAGAACAAGGACACAAAGTGCTATGCTATAAACATTATACAGTACTAATCAATTTCTTTAAATTAATCAACTACAGATAACCCTTGCATGCAAATCTAGTAAAAATCAAGAAAAAAGCATGGTGTATGAATATAATTCCATATGATTAGCTGAACTTTGAACTTTTCAAGAAACCTGAAGGGAGTCTTCTGATCTCAGCAAAAAGATCTCAAAAAAAATACCAATTTGTATTCTTTTCAAAAAGTACCAAAACATTACCCATAGTTTAGAGTAATAGGGGGAAAGGAAACAGTCTTTAGGAAATTCTGCAATTGAGCAAAGATAGTACTAACTTGCTAATACCTGTTTACCGCATCGAAGTATTGCATTATTGGTTTAATGTAGATATAAAAAGTCAGGCTGAGACAACTTTGAATTTTGGAACAGTAACACATTGTACATGTCTCTCTCCACTAACGTGCTTGACAACATTTTGTTGGGCCACAGCAGTCACAAGATTAGCTTTAACATAGCAGTTGTTTTAAACAGGGTTCTGTGTTTTTGTTTTTCCTTGAGTTTTAAGCTCCATCTTTCTAAACTTTCCTTGCAAACTTATAACTAAGAATGTGAGGCATTTCTTTTTCTCTAAAATGAAAACTACATATTTATATAATGACCTATGTCCAAGTAAGATTTCAGCAGAAGCATCACAAATTGTTAACAAAGGAAAAAAAGATTGTTCATCAAAGTCTCAAGTTTGACTTTTGTATTATGACTCCCATGAGGTTCTTCATGAGGTTCCTCATGTAGTCCTTGCAGAATTAAAAAGCTTTATGCTTTTACTACTGGAATGCTTTTCCAGATATCTTCTGTAAATTAGAATTATGCCCCAAAATTCAGAGGCCACTACAAAACAAAGAAACCAAAGTACCCAAGATGCCCTGTCAGCAAAAAAGGAAATTCTTATTTATTTCTTTCCTTAGCAGTTGCACAATAGACTTGAGTGGAATTGAAGTGATCTTAGGATCCAAATCAGAGCAGTCCTAAACTGCATTTGCTATGCTGGCCTGCTGTCTTATGGAAAGACTTAGTTACATTCAGGAAGCCTGCAGCCCCTTCTAAAGGCAGATTCAATGGCCAGACTGCATCTTTTAATGTGATATTCTGAGCCATATAACCTTTCTGTTGGCTCCTACAGCACTGACAATGGAAAGCTTCTCAGAGACACAGTCCCGCCAGGCAAACTGTTGCCTGTGAGAGGCATGGAACCAGCAGGCCTTCCCAGGAAATGCAGTTCAACAATGAACTGATCTGAAGCTCAATGACTGTCATTTCTCAATTTAAATTCCATATAAAATGGGTTGTTGCCAGTATCTGAGAACTATGAGATACATACCTGAAGAAAAAAAAAACAACAACAAACCAGCAGGCAGCTTTGCAAGTGTCTACATACACTCCAAATTATTCTTAAATAGCAATTAATTGATATTATAATAATAATAGGTGCATACTAGTAAATTAATATTCATAGAAGGAGACAGAGCAAGGGCTTGGGAGCTGATATCTCATTTGTTCATGTAGCATAAAGCACTATAGCAGCAGCTGCTGCACTCTTCCTCCCCTCATCTTAGCAGGTCCTCTCTTCAAGTTACTCAGCCCTTCCGTTGAAGCACCAGCAAGGTCACCAAATTGTGCTAGTTGCCAGAAACTGTAAGTGGATGTGGAAGGCCTTTTGTTCAGGCCACTGAAGAGCTGTCCATCATTTCCAGTTATTATTCACATGATCTTGAGATGAACCAGACAGAAAACAATGTGTGTTAGAAGATTTTCAAAGGGTATATCCTGTACCAAAGGAAGAAAAAAGTATAATTAGAAAAAAAATTATGTGTTATGCAGTATGTACTTCATCAATGCATCTACATCTCAAGCTAGAAATTTTTCTCTCAGGTCTATTCATACAGAAACCGCAAATTCTGATTTTAGACAAGGAGTGTTTCTAGATAATGAGTATACCTGTAGCACTAGCTGTTCTTTTCTTTAATATTCTTCCATTTAAGAAAGTCCTTCAGATAAATTATTTTTAGCTAATTCCAAAAAGTGCTGATATCAAAACCCCTGTAAAGGGCCACTGTTTGGTAACTATTCAACTTGCCTTTTTAACAAAATAAAAGTGTTCAGGTGAGTATTGTACTCTATGTCAATAACTGAAAAAAAAGGGATGTTAAAGCAAGCTAAATAATTGCCTAATAGTACTTGTACTAATGACCATAAACTTCTACTATGCTAATTTCTCTCTGCACTTTTAATTACAGATCAATAATGCTTTGCGGTTGACATTTAAAAATGCTGAACTGCATGTAGGAACACAGGCTGAATAAAAATACACAATGTGGTACTGAATTTGCCAAATCAATAGACTTTGCCATTTAACAAACAGTACCATGTAAACAGTCACCAAGATTAGCAAGTGTAAAAGACTATGCTTCAAGTGCTTAATTATTGTTTAATAACACTAAGCTTCAGTTCATTGACAAAATTCCACTGCTGTGAAAACCATCCACTCTGTTGTTTGTTTGCTTTATTTATGCATAGCATCTCTTTCAAAGTTTTCAATTTAGCTGAACCAAAAGCTAAACAGCACTCATGCATTCTCTTTAGAACATAAGGTTCTTAAAGATCAAAAGATGAATAATTGCATAGATTTTAGCTTACCTTTCCTTACTTAAATAAATTATTTTTTTCTCTTTAAAAATGCTTTATTGCAACAAGCACATTTAATAAATAGGATCATGGCATTAAACAGTAGTTACAGATGAGAATATCAATATAATATCAAAGATTCTGTTTGAAACCAAAGGCTAGAATCAATAAAATGCTGTTCAACTTTCCTATACTAGCTCATGCTAAGATAAGCAGGAAAGGGCAATTTTTTTCAATCTCCTGGCCCTGCAAACCACTTTTTTCTTTTTTCTCTTTTTTCTTTCATTTTTCTTTTCCTCCTCTGGGTTTTGTCTTCATTGCAGCAGTAGCCTGAATTTTAACTAAACATTGTCACTACCTGATTCCCATGCACACAAAAACATTTCTAACCATGTTAATCGTGTTTTAACTCTGAGGAGTATGGAAGGAAATGTGAGTGAGGCTGAAACTAACAATTCAGTGGGAGAATCATGATTCTGTATTGCTGATATACCTGTTAAGTTCAAGTGCTGTTTCACTGTTTGAATTTTCTGGCTCGAGCTAGGATTGTTGAGTTGAGTGTGGGTGACTAAAGCTAAAGTCTCCGCCAAGATGACCAGTTCATGAATTTCTATGATATTACTATAAAGCACATGACCCCTGCATGTAATTTCCAACCTAAATGATCATTATACAATGATGCTACAGCAGAAATGTTTCTTCTTTGCTACTGTGTGAGATATGGCAGACGTTCTGACATCAAAGCTAGATATAAAATGGAAGTCCTAGCCTATAAAAACGTCACATTTTCTAGAAATAAAAAACCCATACTGAGTCAAGACACCAAAAAAATGGATGCCATAGGGTCTTGTTCCTCCTTCAGGAAGACTTGAAGGAGGAAAGAGATGCCAGACACAGGTGACTGGGATCTTATTCCTTCTGCCTACACTCCAGCTCACCTACATTGACGAGTATCTTCTTGAGATCAAGTACCTGTCTTTTTGTATGAGAGTGGCATATCAGACTGTATAAAAAAATTCAGTTCAGGGAGGGGAAAAAAAGGATTTCCTATTGGTAAAACATTTCAGCAAGATATGACCAACAAGCTCTGTTTACTGTTTACTTCTTGGAGCTCTCAGTCACAGCTGAACAGATCAAGAAATTGTCTCATTAAGGCAGCTATTGCACATTTGTAAATTTAGAGCTCACTTTTGCAACTGTTATTGACATTAAGGAGCATTTACTCTTGCAAGTGATTCAAGCTAAGTCCCTTTTAAATCAATAGATTTACAATTTCCTAACTGGGTTAAGTATCTCCATAGCTCCTAGAGCTGACTTAGCAGTCTGCTCAGGAGACTTTACACAAAAGTAACTAACACAAAACATGTTCAGTGACTAGACATCTTCCCCAGGGAATTTTCCCTGAGTGATACCAGTCCCCAGCGGTGCAAAGCACAGATATATCTCTAATCCCAGCCACACCATCCAACATGAGAGTGGGAAGGAGACAGGAATGGGCATAGAAAGGTGAAATGTAGGGAGGCGTTCATTAAAACTGCTTTCAGGGCTTTGTATTGCTACCACATCTAACAGGTGGATGTAAAATCAGAATTAACATTACAATTCCTAAGTGTTGGTGACTTGGCATGCACACCAGTATAGTATGTTTGAGATAACGTGCCTAGGCATGCCTGTCCCAGGGTAAGCCTATCACAATGTCCATTGAAGGATTTGATTTGCCAGGATTGCCCAAAGGACACCAAGTGCTATAGAGAGGTTAATTTCAAAACACAGCTAGAAAATGACAAAGAAAGAAAGAAAAAAAAAAAAAGGGAAGAAAAAGAAAAAGATAGAACAAAAACTCTCTCCTGGGACTGGTGTTGCATTCCAGACATCATGTCATCACGTCAGGTATATAACCGAAGCAGCCAAGGGAGGATGGACTGAACAGTTAACATTTCATATGGGTTTTTTGCAAAAACTGTATGACTGTGCTGTATAGTATGAATCCCAGATTATGTGAGTAAAACTTTCCTGCTCTCTCTTTCAAAGCTGTGAACTACTGTCCTTAGAGGTAGGCACCTACCTTTCAGTTGTTGTGACAGAGTCTCACTGTGCCTGTATTTCACTCTGGATTTGATCCCCAGGGTCCTTTACTGTAATGTCTGGAAAGATCTGGATGTAAGCTTTACTTCATCCGGCACAATGAAGATGGAGCAGCCAGCTAAGATAGCCACTAGAGAAGAAAACTTCAGATCTGAGAGCCTCAGTTTCATTTATTTCCTTAACAGTTGCAATTGTGAACAGATTTCTTGCATTCGGTGTCAAGTATTTCTCATACAGATACTGTTGTGTGGGGACTATCTCCCTACCATGAATGCCAAGGTCTCAAGTAGAATGTGGAAGGTCCAGGTTGCTGGTACATCTGATTCATATCTGATTTCATCTGATCCACTTGAAGGACCAGAAACTCACAAGCCTAAGTAGGTACCTACTTGTTCACTCTTCTTGGTCGACACTAGGCCTATACGCAAAGTATTATCTGTGCCAGAGATCAAGGCAACACATGGATTCTGTATGTCAGGTTACTAGAATACACACTTAAGAATCAGGCTAAAGTCCCCAGTACAGCAATGTCCAAATTATTCTGCAGCAGCAGCAAACAGATAATATGAAACACATAGCTGCTTCTATCTCATCACTCTGTGTTAAGTACAGGACATCCTCCATCTTGATCCTCCATATCTCAACTGAGTGCCAACTGGAGTGAGGTAAAAGGAGTAAGCAGCTCCTTTGGCACTATTTTTTGTAATACTCTGTCCACCTGGTGCTTTCAGAGGACATAGTTTCACTGGATCCCAACAGTGAGACAAACAGAGGAACACACAGGTCACATAGTGCCAACACATAGGTCACATAGTGCCAGCACTATTTTCTTCTGAGTAGCCTGATGAGGTCAGGATGTGGTGGTCTTGTAAGAGCATCTTAGGGTGTAGATCATAAAAGTCTTTTACAAAATTGGTGCTTTCCATTGTTCACCCCCACACTTTCTCTCATGCCTCATCAACTCCTACCCTTGGCTGTTTGTCCCATGCTGCCTACTCCGTCATGCTGGTGCAAATATCTGTCAGATGGGAAACCAGATCAGGACTCCATGCATAGCTAGCAGCCAGAGCAGTTTCTCAATCCATTTCACCTTGTGTGGGCACACAAACACCTGTGCTGGCAAAGCAGCACAGCATGAGGACAGAAACTCTTGACAGCTTTAGTTGGCCTAAGCTGCCACTGAAAGTAAAGTTATGATCTATATACCTAGAGTAACTTAATGAGGGAATTCAAGCACCTCCATGGCCTGATGCAGCATGAAAGTAGTTATGAGACTCTTTTTATGATGATCTCATCCCCTGATTCCTATACCTTTTGTCTGCTCATCACACTGTGACTCTGTCATGGTGCTCTACTTTGCTCTGTGCTTTGTACTGTGTGACTCATATCACATGCTGTTTGACTACTATCTTAAATATTAAACTTCTGGTAGGTCCCTTCCAACTCAAACCATTCTATGATTCTATGAATTCCACATAACCTGATTTAAGCAGAACATGTCTTTTATACAGTCAACAACCTTTATTTAAAGACTTCAAGAAATGCAGAAGCTAGAACTAGAGTCAAGTTGTGTTGATAGGTAAGAGTCCTCACCATTAAAAATAAACAGTTTGTTTGAATTTGTCACTTCACCTTCCAACTGAATGATCTTGTCATATCTTTTCAAGCTAGATGAAGGACCCTTCCATCAGAAATGTTCCCTTCAGCTGCACGTACAACACAGAAGCAAGTAGCCTCTCAGCTTTCTTTGAGATAAAATGGATTGAGTTCTTCTAGTCTGTCCCTTAATGCAGTTTTCTAGGTGAGGAATTATTGCTGTAACTTTCTTCTGAATCCTTTGAGGCAAAGGTAGCTCAGTTCTGGCATTTTTTATCTGGTGGATATTTTATCAGGACTGCTGGTGACATAACACATATGTTAGTGTTCATTGTGTTGGTTTTGGCTGGTATGGGGTTAATTTTCTTCATAGTAGCTAGTATGGGCTATGTTTTGGATTTGGCCTGGAAACAGTGTTCCCAATTCAGGGATGCTTTGGTTGCTGCTGAGCAGCTCACACAGAGCCAAGGGCTTTTCTGCTCCTCACAACCCACCAGCGAGCAGGCTGGGGGGCACGAGAAGCTGGGAGGGGACACAGCTGGGACAGCTGACCCCAGCTGACCAAAGGGATATTCCGTACCATACAACATCATGCTCAACATATAAAGCTGGGGGAAGAAGGAAAGGGGAGATGTTCAGAATTATGGCATTTGTCTTCCCAAGAGCTGTCTGGTGCTTAGTTGCTGCCTAGGATTAAACCGTAACACTTGCTTACCTTAAAAGTATGAACAAGGACTCTTAAGAACATCACTGTGGCAAAGTTTATAGTGCTTTTCTTTACCTGTGTTCAGCACTTCTAAAATACAAGATCGATTAATATGCAAACAGGGGTATTCTTGTCCTTATAAATTCACTTCTACATTTAACTGAGTGGTGTTTTCTCATTTTAAAACATTATTTTCAAAAGATTTTGACTAATTTTATCAAACATTCAAGTATGTTTATAAATATTTAAACAGTTACTAATTAACTTTTGGATTCCTGGAATCAGAGCTATTTATTTTAAGGGCTTTGTAAACTATGTAAACTATGTGTGTGTCTTTCCTTAAACCAACTTTTTTGGTGTACAGAGCTTCAAAACAATATTAAGTGTGCTTTTTAAGATAAATCTCTTGCAAAAAGACATTTGCTTCTTAGTCCCATGAATTGTGGAGTTACTAAATTCCTAAACCTGAGAAGTTTACAATTTTTTTTGGACCAGCACTATGAAAGTTGTACATGTTTCAATTACCATAAGCCTTGTGGCAGAGCTCTGAAAGAGGTTTATAGAGTCCATTAAGATGTCATAACATTTCTTATCTCTATCAAGCTCAGATGTCCATTACCAAAATATTAGCTAACTAACCATACACAACAAAAGGAAATATTTCTTGTGGAATGCAGGTGCCTGTGATTTACTGTAAAAAAAGCGCATTGCTAGATGCACATCAAATCAAGGTACATCAACTTCATCCAGAAATTAATTTACTCTAATTATCTTGGCACCTACTTCAGATGTTGCAGATAAACCAAAATGAGTTACAGATGTAAAAGCTGGAGAGAAGACAAGACATAGTCACTGCAGCAGAGGCTGGAAGCATGCATTATAACAGCCATTTTCCAAAACCTAGGAAAAGTGGCCTATCAGAAGAAAATTCCATTTCTGTTCACACCCAGATTACTGAAAAAAATCTGATTCTGCTGATCTCTGAGCTAGGACTGTCATATCAAACTCCTCAGCAACATAATAGCTTTAAATTCTAGGAGACATCAGTTCCATTTTTCAAGTACCTAACTTCTAATCACAACCCAAGCACTTTATCTAGTATACAACGGTATTTGTGAAGTCCATGCTCAGCCTGGCTGACATCAGTGTTGATCATCATGAAAAATGGAAAAAAATGAGAACATTTTAAGGACCAACTGTCTTTTTGGATGTTGAAGCTGTCAAGCTCTTTCAACCAGGGCATTTCTAGCTTTACTGTGATGAATAATTTACTCATTCCTCACTAAGGCATTAGCATATTGTGGGGCAACTAGCTGGTGATCAGATTTACTGCTAATATATCCCATCCTATGTTTCAATGAGAAGATAAACACTTTTTATTTAGTCCAACTACGGCCTACAAAAACTTTCAGACTATTTCAGATTGCTGAATGCTCCCCAGATGCAGAGGTCCAGCAGAGGCCCAGGTAAGAGCAGACCTGACACAACTGGTCTTGTAGGTAGAAGAGGAGGCAGTTCTCATCTACAGGGCAATGGATTGTGGACAAATGTATCAACTAAAACAATAGGATAAGAAATTGTAAATTTTTCCAAATGCCTATGCTGAGATGAAATTTCACATCTTTTTGAGCAGGTGTAGCCTATCTATCTGAAAAGTGAATATTTTAAAAGTATGTTTGAATAAATAATATTAATCTGTTCATATGTCGTTATAGATTGTGTATGTATATCAAACAACAGTCATTTAATCTTTTTTACCATCTGAAAACAATATTGGTTTACTGTCCTGATTTCATAATATAGGTATGTTGTATAAATGAAAAGCTGCTATATTTCTATTAAAGATTAAAAGTATTCAATGAGCAGAGGAGTTGCAGGAATATAATTCAATTTAAGACTAGTAATTTGTGTAAATAAATGTCTAATATGAAAGAATCACCAGAAGCGGAAATTAGGAATGTTCAATTTTTCATGATGCTTATCAAAAGAACGAAAGAGTTCATGCTCATTAAAAAAGTCCTAAAAATAACAAGGTTCAGTTTCTCCTATGGGTTCATATGAATTTTTTATTTTCCATTTTAAAATTAGGATTGTGCCATATACATGCTTTTTTGTGCATACATGAATTGAATTTAAACTTTTCTGTTAAATTATTAACCATGGGTTTAGTATGCTCTAAGGTGAGTAAATTGAGAAATCTTAGATTGTAGGAGATGTAGAAAGTGCCTGTATCAAGGGAACTGGTGTTAAAATTGCCTGAAATTATCTAGAAACACGTACTTCAGATTGCTTTGCAACAAGAAGAAATATGATGCCTGATTTTAACTCTAGCTTTTTGGGGGTTTTGATTAGTTCACTGACTGACTGATTAATGCTGGTAGATTACAGCAGGCAATACTTTTCCCCACGATAGAGTTCCATTGAAACTGAGAGCACTGCATGATAAACAGGAGCTGCTTTGTGATTAAGGTCTATAACATTTAATATCAGGCTGTCCTTAAAGTTTGGAAATATTTTTGCCCAAATGCTAAAGTAGCAGAGAGGATACTTAATAAGATAATTAATATAATTAATAAGAGTGGTCCCTTTGATCTTTAGCAACTGACTGTGTGCAGTTTATACGAACCCATTCTAAATTTGTATTTCAACAAATTAAAGGTAAGCATGTGGTGAATGACTAACTTTCCAACAAAGTGAAAATACATGAAAGAAATGACAGAGTATAAACTCTTTCTGAGAGCAATAATGTCCAGCTAAGGGCTGGAATTCAGGACTGTGGGTTTTTCACAGAAGTAGAATTGCTTATCATGGATTTAAATGTAATCATTCTGGAAGAAGTCTGTCATTACTGCCATGGCAATGACTCTCTGTGCAATTTACCACCTAACTGCTCCAGACTGTACCTTCTTCAGTATAGCAACTGCATCATTTGAACAGTGCTGTGGCAGACTTTCAAGTCTCAGGCTGACAAGACAACATCCCATTGACTGCAGTTTGGGTCAGTTTGTCTACTGAGACATAAAGACTGCTGGTAAAATTGTGATCTGTAGCGTGCAAGAAACTTTTGTACTCAATACAATCAGCTTGTATAAATAAATATTTGTGATCATAGAGATTGTTATTTTCTATAACATGATCCTTTTTCATAGGCCTCTATGTAAGAAGACATCTGAGAGAAAATGCCTTTCTTATGAATTTTATCATTAACTCACCTTTTAATCTATGGAGATAACTTTGAGTTTGATTAAGCTTAGATGTGATTAGCCTTAGATGTGGCAATGACATTTAGCTGATCTCTAGGCTGTATATCGGTTCCTCATGGTGAGATTCTGGTGGAGTTTTAGGCAAATGAAATTTGACGTCTACATTTGAGCTATTTACTTTAGGTTGCCCTTATAATCAATGGAGAGAAGTTCGTTCTTCTTAAGGACAGTTCAGCTGTCCTATTTTAGATGCTTATCTTCACCTCTGAAGATGCCTGTTTTCTTCCACTGACCACAGAGAGGGCATTAGGGTGACTGTATCTGGAATAGACACCATACTTATAAATGACAGTTACAGCAGAGGTATCCATCCTCAGTGATGATATACTCAGTGATGCGTTATACTGTGTCTCAAACCAATTAACAGCCTGTTTTCTTCTTGGGCCACAGAATGTTGCCAATTCATCTCCAGTTCCAAGGTAACTAGAAGTGTTTTACCTTTCTAAGAATTTGATCATCTGCCTGTAGCAATTTTTGTGCAGGACTATGAAAAGTTCTGTTTAAATAATCTGCCACGTCCCTCCTGTATAAGAGGCTGCATAGTATTCTCAGTGTGTGTATCTTTTTCCAGTCAAACCTGAATGATTATGTCTTCGCTTTCTGATGTTCAGGTGAAACTGGTATCTGCACTTCAGTCCATGTCAATCAAAATGAAGGAAATCTCAGTGATTCTCAACTGTAAATGTAAAGTGGGGGAGTTATTATCCCTTTACAGTGGATTTCTTATTTTTTGCTCAAAAGATCTTTACTTTGTGCCAAAAGTTGCAGCCTCTGTTCACACAACTTGAACTTGGCATCAAAAGCAAGGAGTATGGTTTTTGAAAAGTAAGTATTTGGAGTCTGGCTAGTCATTTGTAAGTTGCTCTATTAAGCTAAGACTTTAGGCCCTCTAGAGTGAACCACTGGAAACATTTTTAACTGAGGAAAGCTACCATGACCATGTGAGTTAGTAGTGCTACAAACTCAAAATATGTAAGAACAATAGAAATACTAAAGAATATTATTTCAGCCATTGCATTTTAGAAGAAGATTCTTCCGATCTTTCTACTTCACCTAATAAAGTATTTAATACTGACAATACTTACTGAAATAATTACCTTTATTTGTCTACCATTAAGTTCAGAGGAAAGATAACATCAATAATAACATTATTTGGAGAAAATAAAACAGGCAGACTAATTATAGAACTGTTTAATAAAAACCTAACTCCATTGCCTTTAGCATTGACATAATATAGTATGGTATAATGATTATAGTTTTTAGGGGGAAATAACCAGCATGTTTGTCTCATCATCTTTATTATTCAAATGATCATATATTATATAATTACCTTCAATGTAACTGTCTTATCTCATGGAAGATCTGCAGGAGGGGGAAATAACTTAAAATCTAATGACTTTTCTGGCACAATCAGTCCTTCGTTCTGTATCCTTTCATGTGAATGGCCATACTGATACTGATTTGAAAAGAGACTGGAAATGCAAAAGAAACACTGCCCCGAATCACCTAGATATTATAGAGTAACTATCTTTCCAGTTATCTATATCCAGATTCCATTCCCAGAAACATATCTAGATCTGTGCTAAACATCTAACTTATCTTGCCAATCTCTACTCAGGCTTTTTCAGAGAACGACATTTTTTTTTTCTTTTTCTTTCTTCGGGTGCTTCTTCAAGCTTATTCCCTCCTCCCACAGCTTTGCTTCTCTGTCCCAGCTCTCTTTGTAGGTGTAATTTCATAGGAAAATGTTATCATGTCACAAGACTCTCTTTGCCCTCCAGCTCAGCTACTAACTGAAACTTATTATGCTAGCAAATTTCACTACAAAGCCACTTGTGCTGTGAACCCAATAACAGGATCAGAGAGCAGAGGGAAGGGGGAATCTTTGTGAGAAGGAAAGAAGCTAGCATGGGAGTGGGAGAAGAATCCTGAAAGCTGGAAGCCCTCCAAGTCTCATATCTCTGGAATGATGCTTGCTTATTTGATAGCCTGCCGTGGGCTCCTGAAAATAAGTTAAGCCATGGCATAGACTTATGATGGCTGAGACTAAAGGATGGGTGACATTTGCTCCTTCTGCCGCCAGAAAATTTTATGGCAGAGGGGACCATTGACATTTGTATGGTATTGTCCTTTGTGTGACACAGGACTCCTAGGTTTTAGATTTGGAAGAGTTCACCCTTTTGGCTTAAAACGAAGAATTTACCACAGCCCTATCAAAGCTGCTCTAAAAGAGGCAGTGGCTCCTCCAGGCAACCAGACAAATGATCATTCTGTCCATTACCTCTGCTGTACCTGAGAAAAGAAATGGCAGTGTGGAGTACTGCCAGAAACAGAGGAGGAAATCAGTATCTATCCCAGCAGCTTTCCCCATTTCTTATGGAACAGAACCTGCCCTCAGGCCCAGGCACCTGCCAGTTTTCCATTTGCAAGCCCTTCCCTCAGCACCCCAAACATTCACCCATGTAGTTCCCCTTAAGACTGAAAAGATTTGCACAGGCTATGCCTTTTCTGAGGTTTTCTTGAGAGAAGATATGTTGCCTTATCACCTGATGTTTATGATTTTTTGTAACTGAACTGAAAATATGCAAATTATCTGATTAGCTAATACCAAATATGGAACTACAAAAAGCTCAACAAATAATTCATCTGCTCCTGGCCACAGATTTGGCAAGACTGTAAATTATTACACTCTGGGGCTATATAGGCAGAAGGAAGAGTGCTGTAGTGAATTCTGAGTCATTCTTCAACACAGAGAAATGAATGTGCATCTACTTTGGGAAAATACAGATGACTGAGAATAAATGATGGATTGATTAAAAAGCATATGTTTCTGATGAAATTTGAAATGTAATGTCACAAGTAAGTTCTACTACAGTCAGTGACTAATTGAAGCCCCTTCAGCACATAAATATCTGTGTCATGTGTGAACCAGAAGAGACCTAGATTCCTATGGCTTTAAACCTTGAAATTGAGTTGGCATCAAACTGTATCATGGCACGGTGATTAGCTACACTGTGAGTAAGCTTGCAGCAATGTTTCTGTTTGAAGACAGATTCTCAAATTCATCCAAAAGCCACATGCAGTGATGTCACCTTGAACACTGACAGGGCGAGTTTTTCTTGGGTATTTCACATTTGAAGTCTAGGGTTAGAAGTCCCACATTCTAGATGCACCCAAGGAACAGGACATCATTTAAGTAAAAACAGCAGGGGAGGATGAAGGAGGCTGTCTGAGCAGAGTAGTCCACATGTCAGTAAAAGGGAGTTGGTGCAGTCTGAACTAGAAGCATTTAAGAGCCCTCTGCAGCATGACGCATCCCATTCACCAGGTTTACAAAAGGACACCTGATAAACCATTTCTATAATACTTAAGAAAAGATCCCTTGACAGGATATAAAACATTAAATATGACAGCCTTTACGACAGTCTTTTTCACATTGAGGCCCTAGTTTATGCTGAAGGATGAAGAAAGCTGTTGCCTGATTGGTGGCACAATTAGTAGCCTACAAGCATTCAACATTAAAGCCGTACGTAAAGGACCGAGATGAACTTGCAGATTTGTTTCTCGATGCAGCAGTGATTTAAACAGCTGCTACAAAATCTGATTGAGAATTGCAACTATTGTGTTCCGGATGTTGTAATCAGGTTCCTTTTTTCAAAACTTTTTGTAAGTACTGCCTGACAGCAAGAGGACTGTGTGGCAGACCCTCAAAGGAGAGGTGATTGCTGTGTTTTCTGGCATAAGAACCACAGGAATGCAAAAAATGACAATTGGGAGTCTTTCGTGTTTGTGCTGTTATGGATTTTGTGAAGTTAATGTTACTATTCAGAGTGTCTAAGATTAGTCAAAGCTTCCTTTAGATAGCACATTAATGTAATGGATTGTTTTCCATGTCTGTTTAATTTTAGCAAATTGTTCAGTTGCCTCAATATTGTAAGTTTAAGGAAATCCAGCTGTCAATTCCTATTAAACTGGCCTGAGTTTTATATTGTTAATTCAGTTGTCTTTCACACTCTAGCTGCTAAACCTAAAGAACTCTTTACAAAGGCAGATTTATGATGGATGCCATCTGGCCTGATAGAAGGAAACAGATATTGATTTTTAATATTTTCTCCAAACTTGTTTACTCTAGGATAATACAGCAGCTGTGTGGCGGCTTGTCTCAGAGTGGAAAGGATTATTACCAGTGCCTTTTGATGAGATAAATTACCTAGAATGACTTGAATGGCTAAAGGGTATACTTTGATGTTATGTCGCTTCATTTACCCTTATGACTAAATGATTATTGATTTTATATTTTTAAGCTCTTGAAACGTGAAAATAAGTTGGTAGAGAAGCCTAGCTGTGTTAGTTTTATTAATTTATTTCTGCAGGGCATAATTCACTTTGGACCAGGTTGTGAAGGTTTTGGGTTCATGACCGACTCCAGATACAGTTGCAAAGAAATGGCTTATTTATATAGTCATTGCAAGTAGTTCCAAAATCAATACAGTCTGGGATTGGATGATTAAACTTAGTCCCTTTGTGGGATTCATTCCTGTAGCTACCTCTGAAATGATCTTGACTGAAGCAGATTCATGTGATCCAGTCTACAAATAGCAAGTTTGTTCAAGTTGAAATATTATTTTTTGCTCATCATTTTTTTATCTACTGTGTTCACTCAGTGACATTTTAACAACCAGAAAAAAGCAGTTGATTGACTACTTCAATGAAATCACTAATCTGCATTCAAAGAGTTGCCTCCAAAGACTACTTAGATTTTCCATGGATAGATTTAACTACTGCTTTGATCAGTTAGTCCCAGTATGCAATGGATTTAGGTCTCTGTACTTATGTAGGCAGCAGGAATCCAAGGTGTACACTAAACCTTTAAATAGTCTTCACAGTTCAAAACAGGTATTTGCCTTTTGTGTACAGCAGACACCTACATATTTCTGTGAATTATTGCTTTTTCTATCATCATTTAACGTGTTGATACTATTTAATGTTTGTCTGAAATGTGACTCTGTTGTCAGTCTGTTGAAGTGTTTTGTAGACACTGGAAGAAGTGCAGAAATGTGCTCAAAAAAATTCTCTCCAGTTTCCCACAATGACTTCTTATATATGCACTTTGCTTGGTGCCTTTTCATACCTTAAACAGCAACACTTTTAAGCTTAATTTCTTCTGGAAATATTTGGCAACCCAAATGCTGCATTATCTTATTTAGTCTCAAGAACTGTGATTCAAAATCCTGACGTTTCATTTATATAGACTGTGAGCAAATTCTAAATAGTATTGCTAATAGTATTTCAGCTGTCTAAGAGGAACTGAAGGCAATAAGCTATAACAAAAGCTATGGCTCTAACAAAGTTTATTGCTCGGAAGAGTTAGCAGTGCATGAACCTACACAGGACTGTCTAAAATAAAGAATAATATTTCATGATTTAACAGTACATATCTATCCATCTTCTGTACAGGCTATTAACCATATGCTTGTCTCTTGTTCAGATGTAACTAAATGTGGAGTTTTGTAGGGTTTTTTTAAATATGTTTCACCTAAAACTATGTGTTTCTAAAACGTAGAGATCTTTCTAAATGTTACATTTATGTAGATAATATTACTTACTCTGTGTGTGTGTGTGTGTTTGTGTGTGTATTGTCAGTCAAGAATATTATTCTCCCAAAGGATCTTTTATCGTTATAAGCCTTGGCAGCATATTTTACAGAGTTAAAAAAGGTGTAAAACACTTTTCCTTACTTTAGCCACATGATATGTATAATTAATGTGTAGTAAATTATATGGCCCAGTTTAAGGCTTGTTTAAATGCATAGAATTTGAAGTCTAATGTAGGAATAAAATAACTTTTGGATCAGTGTAATGTAATATGTTGATGCATTTTACAGGGTGGTGGTGATTATTTAATTAATCACCTTTTGACAATTATTCACACTGGTCCAAATCAAGGTCTCCATTAAAACCGCAGAATAGCTTCATTACAAATGACCCATAAAAGTGTCAAGTGCTGGCAGTGAAGACAAGTAATTTCCTTTCCCTTTAAAACCATTAGATCGAATGATGGGGGTGGGGAAGGTGATGAAGTGCGTAATAGTGTGATTACAAAGAAAAGCTTAAACAGTAAATTTGACAGCCATGTTAGAGTGGATAGAAGATAAGGGTTATAAACTGTTGGTTCTATACCCCCAAAATCTTTTAATTTTATAAGACGGGAATTAGTAGATTATATTTTTGAGAAACTTTTTTTATTGTCTTTTGGTGTTTCCTTATAAATTAAGAATTGAAAATTTTCTGACTCAGAGCCATTTAGATGCAAAATAAATATTGTATTGCCTTCTGAATGGTGCTTAAAATAGCAGTTAATTGAGACAAAATTGTTTTACAGCTCTGCAACTATTTTCAAAGCCTGCTTATCTATGGAATCTTTTCAATAACTTATTGGTGAGAATAACAGCAGGACCTTTATGTCAGAGTAATTATATTGGGCACTTTCTTTTACATCTGGAAAGTACCAAGAACTACTGATTGATTTTGTGTAGAGATAAAACTGCATCTTTGATAAACGCTGTACCTTTGCTGAAAGTCCTTAAGTTCTTCCTAAGCCAAAACATGTGAAATGGTTTTAATTCTCAGCTTCTAATAAAATGTCTATATTTCTCTAACAACTGCTACAGTTTCTCTACAAAAGGATTAATTTTTGCACCTTTCAAATCAAAATATCATTCTTTCTGTTCAATATTAAATCCTGCCAAATATGCACAGACTGAAATTATACAGGAATGTGCCTTCAGAAAGTATAAAAAGAATATTATGGTGTCACTTTCAGAGGGGCTGAACTGAAGAAAGCATTATTCACAAAACGTGTTCTGATTTTGAACATGCATTTAATAGCAGTTGTAGACTTTGCTGTGATTTTGTTTGATTGTGCTACTTAAGATTGTGGAATAAAGCTTTGCTAAAGAATTCCATGTAGTGACCTCACCTCTTATGTAGGCACACTGGCTTCAGCTTGAGAGAGCTAACAGGTGGTGGTTATTAGCTTAGTTATCATTACAAAAAAAGACATTATAAAATACTTTCACTTGAAGATTCTGAATAATCTTGCTAGCATAGATTCCACTTACTACAGAAGATGAATATATATTTACTAGTTTTTCAAAAGAGCAGCAAATATTGACCAATCCCAGAGACTTATTTGTTAAATCTACTTGTCATTCTTTCTTTGATCTTCATTTGTTTTAAAATCTTGCACCTAAGGTTGAACTAGTTACTGCAAAAAATCCCAAAAGTTCAAGTGCTGCTTCTAAAAACTAATGGCTATTGACTTTCATTAGGATTTCTGTGATGTTATCTAACCCTGTAAAGACATTTGCGGTATGCAGTTTACATTGTATCTAGTGATTGTATAATCAGTATTGATTTTCCTTGTGTGTAGTACCTATGTCAAACAACCTAATATATTTAAATGGTGATTATTTCAGCAATATATCTATTATTAGATAAGATCAAAGGCAGTTAAATGTGTAGCAGATAGTGTGATAAGCTGATATAATGTGTATTTGTGCCGGTACCTGTGCCCTTTTGTGCATGAAACTGCAGTTCATAGTATTTAATGATTAACTCTCTGAAGCATGTGATTTCTATCCTGTAGTAGAATAAAGTATGACAGATGGATTAAAGGAAGCCCACTTTTTAAGCAAAAGGCCTAGGAGTTATGTAAATGTGATACAATTAGATGAATTGCTTTTCAAAGACCATGGGAAATCACTCTGTATATTCCATTCACTTCTTGTTTTCCTACCAGTACTTCTGAAGAAAACTAGAAATATATTTAGAAAGCTGCATGATTTCCCAAAGGATATAATCGCTGTTAATCCCATGAGTATGGATTAACAGAATAACTTGGCCCATAATAGCAAGTGATTTCTCAGGCTAATCTCATGAGTAGAATGGTTATTGTATTTTATTAGTGATCAAACAGTATTCTACTTAGACTGTAGTAGAAAAGCAGCAAATCTAATGCATTCATTTAATATCAAAGAATGTTATATTTTACTTGTGGAGTTTCTCTGGTTTTACTAATATCATTTAATTAAAATATGTTTCTGGCCAGTAAATAGAAGTTGCACTATATATTTATGCAATTAAAAAATACAAACCCAAAAACAGATATGTAAATAAACCTGTAGCATTGAGGTAAAAGTACACACCCAGGCTTTTCTTTCTGTCTTCTTACTATTACAATTTTATCACCTGTTGTGTTGCTCCAAAAACAGATGCTGCATTTGAAAATATCTGTGCATACAAAATGTACACTTGAATGTGTGAATGTACTTAGCAAAACTGATAACTTTATTACAACTTTTTAACTAGCTCTGAAATATAGAGCCCTTTTGAAATAGTTCCTATGCAAGTACTAAGCCTCAAATTTGTGTTATGGCTCACAACTTGCTGTGCTCTGTGTGTGTACCAGTTCTGTTAATGTTAGATTGAGATCCTCTCTGCCATTCTCCATTACACAGTATGGAGATGCGTGCTTTGGCCACCCTTTAGTTGCTACTCGTATCCTTAAAATTACTTTGATTTCATTCTTTATACCTTCTGTATCCAGCTGTAAGAATGGAAATCATTACCATCCCTAACTATATCTTCCACCAGGAAGTTGCCAACATTGACAGTCAAATGTTGGAGCAAATCTTGTGTATGTTTTCCAATTAATCTCAAGGAAAATCAGATATATTATTTAAACAATTAATATGATTGTGTGACATAATCTATCTGGATCTGCCTGAAGCAGCTGAAGAACATCTCAGAAACTGCTCTTCCAGTAACTCAGCACAAAAGGTAATCGTTCTGATGATCAAGTACTAAAGGGGTAACTCCAGCAGAGAGTAGTGATGAGCAGTCAGAGCATTTATCTGTTCAGCTGGATTAAGAACAGGATAGTATTTCCCAGCAGTCTGCTCTCTTTCAGTTGGTCCACAGGGATGAAGATGCCTACCTGGTAATGCCAGCTCCTGGTTCCAGCCCAGGAGGGTACTCTAGTGCAAGGTACTCGTAGAAAGCAGAGCATTCCTTGCTGTAGTTTACCACTGTGGCCCCTTCTGGAATTCCCCTGATGCTCCAAGCTGGCCCCTGTCCTAGGTAAATGTGAGAATTTGATGATGGGTATTCTCATCTCAGGTGGAAGAGCACTGTTTTCGGTTGGGAAAGCTTCTTTAACTGATGTTGAAGCTCCTTGGTTAATTCTCAGTTGTGAAAATTTGGCCTTTATTATTGGAAAATTTCCATATGCAACTGAATGGTGGAGCTAAATGATTATTTATTTTAATCATTTTCTCTAGATCCTGATTGTGCAAGTCTTGTCAAAGCAACATTAGGAATTTGAAGTCTGTTGAGGGTGGTAGAAGAGCAAGTGTATCTTTAAAGCTACTTGCCATATGAGAATGCTAAGGACGATTTTAGACTGCAAAGATGATTTCTTCATGTTCCAGATAAACTAAACATACCTTATTCAGTACAGAGTTGCAGTTTTATTGACCTAATTGTTGCAATAATTACTGACCTGACATTACAAATTGACATATTTCTTCCTGTGCAAACGATCCAGGTAGGCTCAATTGCAGGACTAAGATCTATGTAATTCTCTCTGTGGTACATACAAACGCACCAGCTGAACCTTACACAGTCCTGTAATGAGTCAAGAAGGCAAACAGAAGTAGGAACTTGTGGTTTGAAGAAGAGGAGATTCCTACATAAAGCTGGCTTCACAGAGGATGTCCCACCAGCACTTTCATCCATGCACTCATGATTTGGTTCCGTCTTAATACTGTTCAGAGCTGTGAGACAGCCTCACAGAGGAACAGGTGGAAAAGTACAAGTGACTATTTCTGAGCCATTCATTTTCTGCAGAAAGTGCAATAATGATAGTTTGCATTTAGAATCTTAACTATATAGGAGTTTCCTTTTTATCGTGCAAGACTGTGGTTCAGCCTATTCAGTCATTAAAGAAAAATGAAGAAGAAAAGGTCTGTGATAGTCATGTCTGGAATCTACAATTCCTCTACCACAGGCAGAATGTGGGAGAAGACAGAGTAAGCAGCCAGGAGCAATGCTATAAGCAAGCTTGCAGGGGGTATCCTAGCTGTCAAGTTATTCTCCTACATTTCTGAGTGTGATCATTTAACTAAAATACTCATTTGCTTATTTTAATGTGGTCTCTTCCATGTGCAAGAAACAAAGCACCCAGGCAGGAATGTACGTGCTCTTTATGTAAATGTATATTTTAATAATATTTTGTAATGCATTTTTTTTCAGTTGATACAGTTCTTTCTCAAACTTTAGGCATATAAACAATCTAAATTAGTCTGTATTTACTGCCTGGAGCTTTAAAAATGTCTGTTAAACAAGTTCAGGTAAACTCCCCTAAACAGTAAATCTTTTTATGCCAAATACTAAATCTCATGGCATAAGGATACAGAGGCCAAAAGGGTGCCATGGGGCAAATTGCAGACAGAGCCTCTAATTCATGTGCCCTTGAATTTTATTGCACAATTTCTGTCGCTTTCCAAAAAGGTACAAAGAGGAAGCTGGGAGAAGCACATTGAGAGTATGACTATTTATGTCTCTGCATCCTGTAGAGCCACTGTGCCAAGGAGCTCTGTAGTGGTTGGTTACAGCAGCAGAACTTCTGCACATCATAGTTTTGGGCTGCAGGGGAACAATTCCCCCCTTCCCACTCCCCTTCAACCTCACATTTTTTTTCTTCCTTGCTAAGTCCATTTAGTCAGACTTTGAGCAGGACACAGGGAAGCTGGCAAGAAATTCCACTCACCCATTACCACAGTGCTTAAGGACTTGTGTCTGGGAGGGATTTAACCTTCAATGTCTTTAGGACCAGGATAACTTTAACAGTAGGTTTCTTTAGGGCAGGATGACCACACGTACCATCTTTGGTACTTTATTCTGTTCTGTCTTTTGAGAAGTGATAGGCAGTTTTCTCTCTCTCCTCCTTCCAGGCCATTGCCCATTCCCATCTGTGTGACAAAGCTTGGGAGACAGACACCCTGACCCTTGTGCTAGGCTATGTAATCCCTTGGAAAAAGTTCACCTCCAGATACATGATACAGTACAGAGGCACGTACTCCCTTCTGTCTTCTACTGTTAATTATACTCTGGGCAAGGACTTACTCCATATACCAACCTTTTCTTTTTATTAAACAGACCATCCTGGTTTATATGTATGTTTGCCTCTCCCAGACTCACCTTCACTACACAGGTGCTGAGCACATCTGAAAATTCTGGTGGGGAAGAAAAATCTCTACCCCAAATAAGAAAAAAACCCACTGTTACTGTTTTCTCCTATTTGACTTTGGGACAAAATGAAGATTTTAAAATATCCCATCCAAACCTGTGGGGCTCTAAAGGGAGAGAAAGTAGGAGAGATTTCCAGTTTCGACTTTAAAAACCAAAAGGCTGGTAGGGAAGGTGTCCCCTGCAGATTTCTCCCATGTGAGACCCATATGAAGGCTTCTGCATAGGGGGAGATGGAGCAGGGACAGGCTTCTCCCCTGTCACAAATGATCACACTTGGAGCTGCTATTCCAGAGACATTTCATCACCCTATTTAGGCTTCCTCAAGGAGCAGGGGTGGAAAGTACCCAGTCAGTTGTAGATCCAGTCTGCTTTTGTTGTACTGTACCTGAATCAAATCCATTTACTGTAAGCCCTTCTAGAGGAGTTGCAGCTACTGCATTTGTTTCAAGAAAAGTCTGTCTTTTCATGTGCTAAACATGGAATAGAAGATACTGGGGGGGGGGGGGGGGGGAACCCCACACAGTATTTTAGGTTATAGTCATTACTTATACAAAATAAATGATCAAAACTAAGTAACAAACGCACATCTCTTTTGAGATTTCCATACACAAAGAAATTGGGTTATCTACAAACACATTATGGTTTTGAAATGTGTTACTGCATTCTAAATACTTGAATTAAAACAATTTGGTTTGAATTGTACTATTATAGGAGACTGAAAATCCTTTTATCAGAGGTTCTTTTTTTTTCTCCTTTCTTTTTTTGCTATTATTAAAGGTTTTCAAGCTTTGTTATTCGAATGAGATAAACACTATGGTAACTAGGAAAGCTAGCATGTTTAGGAGTCTGCAGTTTTGAGTGCTTTTCAAAGAGACAAGGTAGTATCTGTATCCTAATATTCTCTCAATGCATGAAATATAATATAATGGAGCTATTTCAGTAAGATTCCTTAAAAACTATTAGGGATAAAAGTCCTGACACAGTGGAGATATTGCTTGAAGCACACCTCCAGGACCAAGGTCAATCCTTATGCCAAAGCATCACATTGTAGGAAAATCTTGGTTTTGCAGAAAAGAACATATTTTTAAGCAAATCCTAAATGTTAAGGAAAAATATTTCACTCCCAGGTTTGTGGAACTAGTACCTGTGTATGTCCTTTTTTCATAGACAGGTGCCTTAAATGGCAATGTAAGAATAATACTATACATCAAGTGAAACATGAAGTCAATATTAAAATTTCCTGGTTGAAGTTTACTGAGTAAAGATGGCCTAATTTCAAAAACCCTAAAGTCTCATTTTACAAGTCTGGATACTAGTGTGAAATCTTCTGAACTTTACAAATATTTTGGATGTGAAAAACACGGACAGACATGTAAGAATTGCCTGCTTCATTTCAGAACCTGTGTCCTTCAGACTTTTCTTATTTCCCAGTGCATAACCATGTGCATAAGGATGTATGACACTGTGCACTGGTTAATGGTGGCAAATCCTTCAGAAGGTGTCATAACCATGGTATAAAAACAAGAAATTAGTTTCCAATATGCACTGCCATCCCCATTAGATTATATTACTTCAATTACCATACGTCTTAGAAATATTACTTAAAAATACATTACGTTTTTAATTGTTGGGGAGATAAACATTACTGAATTGTTATTTTTACTCATTTACTAATTAGGCACAGTCTACAATGAATACATCAATTGTTAACTTTCAAAACTCACAACAGGATATCAAGGCCAAGACCTTTAAATTTATAGGATTCATATTTCTATAAGACAGTATACAAAGTTAAACCCCAGGAATTTAATTTATAAAACCTATCTATTTAAGGTCATTTATCAGCTTCCAGTGGCCTGGTGTTATGGAGAAATTCTGTGGAACAGTGCAACATTTTATATACCTTCTGAAACTTCTCTACCACTTGCAGAGACAGACTGGTCAACTAAATGGGTACCTTGGTTAATTTTTGCATTAGCAGGATTTGCTACATGTGGAATTTGCCTTCTGCAAACAAAAATTATGAGAGTTCAGATTTAGTGACCAATTCAAACCTTCTTAGCCCTACTTCTATCATCAATTTGGGCAGGTTTTTATAAGCCATATTACATTTTCATTGGTCTCTTTTGCTAAATTATTTTTCCTTATTTTTAAACATTCAGGGATTTCTTATGTGAGTTTATGACAGGAACCAGTGGCTGTTCACTTAACTCTAGTAAGTGTATAAAGTGCCTCAGATTATCAGAAAAACTGAATATTTTAAAAATTATAGAGTAGCTTGAAGTTTAGCAGGACAGCTACTTTTATCTCTTGTTTTGGTAATGTTCTTACTTTGTACTTCAAAAAAAAAAAAACAAACAAACTTGCAGCCAAAAAGTTTTATTCCATGTCTTTGAATATAACGCTCAAATAAGTCATTTTTACTGAACGGCTGCACTTAGACTTATGCTCACAGAATTTTCTGTGAACTAGAAACTTTATTTTATATACACTGCACATTGTTCTGAAGAAATGACAGATTCAGAGTCTTGATCTGCTGTTGGGTCTGCCAGAGTCTCTAGCTCTTGAACTGCTGCTTCAGTGGTCATGGTGAACAGACAAGTGAAAAATAAAGGAATCAGATTCGTGGCTAGCAGGATACTTATTTAAATAAAACCTTTCTCTTTACTTTTCTTCACTTGACTGGGTTGGGGTTTTTTTTGGACAACTGACCTGAAAGGCATGGCTGAAAGAGTTGATAAGTTGGTAAAAGGTCGGTAAATTAATTCTCCAAGTGCCATTACATGATCTAGGCTTCATCTACTAAAATGAAGCCTATTAATAAACCACACTTCATACTGTATGTACCTACCTAACAAAAACATTGCTGCATTCATTTTCCCCTTTTAGGGGTAAGTTTTGAGGCAAGCCAGCATTATGCAACTAGTAAGCTTTCAACAGGCTGACAGCAAATTCTCTGTCTCTAGAGGAAGTAACTACTACATCTAGTAAGTTACTCAGTGTTATTTGCCTCAGATACTTTTCCATAAACTAAAATACTTTTTGTTATGGCCAGAATGCTTTCAACCATAAGCAGCAAAAAGGCTTCTGCAGAAGCGACAAATATAACTAGTCTGAGTTTGCAAGTAGGTCAGTGGGTCTGCAAACATATGAAATTATTTATTCCACGTCATGGACTAAATATGAGTCAGTAAAAGAATGAGAGTCTACTATTCTTTTCTGAGAGCCTTTGATCAGCATGTGTTTTAACATTTTAGTGACTTATTTTATGAATAGTATTTAGAATTAAAAGTCTCCAAACATTTCACATATTTAAGATACCTGGGACCTGGTTTCAGTAGGTATTTAGTACAATGCAATGCTTTGTATCTTCAATTCTGATTTTTTTCTGCTCTTCTAAGTTAAGAAAGCTCAGGATGTTAAGTACAAATATAAAAGATGAGAAAAACACAAATAATTAATACCATTGACACCATTAATTTATCCCCCCAGCCTGGCAAAAAGGCAGCAATGCAAGTGTTTCTATACCCAGCCCATTTTGGATTACTTTGATCATCCTACCTGGTTATTCGCTGCTGCTCCAGAAGTGTGTGGGTCTTCCATGGCCCTCAGGTCATATCTGACATCCCCGTGTAGGGCTTACATATATTCTCTGGACTCTGTGTTTAGGCACCTAAGTCACTTCCACAAATCCTAGGACAAAGACGCAGACACTATTTCAAGACAGCATTAAGCTGTCCTTAGTCTGCTTCCAATCGTCAGCTCTGGTCACAGACCATTTCCAGCATTTGGGGTGATTTTCTGAACAGACAAGATATTTCTTTCCTATGCTACCTTGATTCATTCCAGAAGCAGGATTCTCTACCACCTGCTCTCCTCAGCAATTTTATTTTTTATCTCTTAATGTCATTTTTCCCCTAAATACCCAAAATCGTGTCCACACAAGGCAAATGAAAGATCTGATGGGATTCATCGCACCTGAAGGAGTCTTTAAATTAAAGTACACTTCCATTGTGCTATTACCCCATTGCCAATCAGACAGGACGTTTGCATGAGTAACAAACAAGAAGAGTTAGAGACATGCACACCTGCAGGACTATGATCTTATTAGCATCACCGAGATGGTGTGAGATGTCTTCTACAACTGGAGTGATGGAACTGAAGGATACAGACTTTTTAGGAGGGACAGGCAGGGCAGATGAGGAGGAGGTGTCACCCTCTATGTCAGCGACCAGCTGGAGTACATGGAGCTCCACCTGGAGATGGATGAGAAGCCAACTGATATCTTATGGGACAGGATTAAAGGGAGAGCAGGGACAGGTGACATTACAGTGGGGGTCTGCTACAGGCTGCCTGACCAGGAAGACCAAGCGGATGAGGCCCTCTATAAACAGATAGAAGCAGCCTCACATTCACAAGCCCTGGTCCTCATGGAGTACTTCAACCAGCCCAGTATCTGTTGGAGGGACACCACAGCAGAGCATAAGCAATCCAGGAGGTTCCTGGAATGCATTGATGATAACTTCCTTGTCCAAGTAATAGGGAAGCCTAGAAGGAGAGATGCTATACTGGACCTTGTTCTCACCAGCAAGGAGGGGCTTGTGGGGAATGTAAAGCACAAGTACAGCCTTGGCTGCAGTGACCATGAAAAGGTAAAGTTCAAGATCCTTAGGGCAGCAAGGTTGTTGTATATCAAGCTCACTACCTTGGACTTCAGGAGAGCAGACTTTGGCCTCTTCAGGGATCTGCTTGCTAAATTACCAAGGGATAAAGCCCTGGAAGGAAGAGGGACCCAAGAAAGCTGGTTAATAATCAAGGATCACCTACTCCAAGTGCAGAAGCAATGTGTCCCACCAAAGAGGAAGTCAGGCAAAAATGCCAAGAGGCCTGCATGGATGAATAAGGAGCTCCTGGACAAAACCAAAAAGGAAGCCTACAGAGTGTGGAAACAAGGACAGGTAGCCTGGGAGGAATACAGAGGAAATTGTCTGAGCAGCCAGGGATCAGGTTACTAAAGCTAAAACCCAGGATAGATTTAAAACTGGCCAGGGACATCAAGGGCAACAAGAAAAGTTTCTGTAGATATGTCGGTGATAAAAAGAAGACTAGGGAAAATGTGGGGCCTCTCTGGAAGGAAATGGGAGTCTTGGTTACCTGGGATATGGAGAAGGCTGAGGTACTCAATGACTTTTTTGCTGTGCTCTTCACCAGCAAATGCTCCAGGCACACTGCTCCAGCTGCAGAAGGCAAAGGCAGGGACTGGGAGAATGAAGAACCACCTGCTGTAGGAGAAGGTCAGGTTCAAGAACATCTAAGGAACCTGAAGGTTCAGAAGTCCACGGGACCTGATGAGATGCATCACTGGGTCCTGAGGGAAGTGGCAGATGAAGTGGCTAAGCTACTATCCATAACATTAGAAAGTCATGGCAGTCTGGTGAAGTTTCCACTGACCAGAAAAAGGGAAACATAACTCCCATTTTTAAAAAGGAAAAAATGGAAGACCCAGGGAAATACAGCCCATCAGTCTCATCTTGGTGTCTGGCAAGATTATGAAGCATATCCTCCTGGAAACTATGCTAAGGCACATGGGAAATAAAAAGGTGATTGGTGACAGCCAACATGGCTTCACTAAGGGCAAATCATGCCTGACAGATCTAGTGGCCTTCTATCACAGGGTTACAGCACTGATGGATGAGGGAAGAGAAACTGTCATCGCATACCTAGACTTGTGCAAAGAATTTGACACTGCCCCACACAACATCCTTGTCTCTAAACTGGAGAGACATGGATTTGACAGATGGACCACTCGGTGGATAAGGAATTGGTTGGATTGTCACACTCAAAGGGTTGCAGTCAACGGCTTGATGTCCAAGTGGAGACCAGTGATGAGTGGCATTCCTCAGAGGTCAGTACTGGGACCAGCATTGTTTAATGTCTCTCTCAGTGACACAGACAGTGGGTTTGAGTACACCTTCAGCAAGTTTGCCCATGACACCAAGCGGTGTGTTGTGGTCAACATGCTGGAGGGAAGGGACACCATCCAGAGGGACTTTGACAAGCTTGAGAGATGTGTGAACCTCATTTAGTTCAACAAGGCCAAGTGCAAGGTCCTGCACATGGTGTGGGGCAATCCCAAACACAAACACAGGCTGGGCAGGGAATGTATTGAGAGCAGCCCTGAGGAGAAGGACTTGTGGGTGTTGGTTGACAAGAAGCTCAACATGACCTAGCAATGTGTGCTCGCTGCCCTGAAAGCCAACTGTATCCTGGGCTGCATCAAAAGAAGCATGGTCAACAGGTCCAGGAAGGTGATTCTTTCCCTCTATTTCAGTCTTATAAGACCCCTCTGCTTCACTCTCATGAGACCCCACCTGGAGTACTGTGTTCATCTCTGGGTGCCCCCAACACAAAAATGACATGGATTTGTTGGAATGAGTGCAGAGGAGGTCTACAAAGGTGAACAGAGGGCTGGACCACCTCTGCCTTGAAGACAGGCTGAGAGAGTTGGGGTTCTTCAGCCTGGAGAAGAGAAGGCTCCAGGGAGACCTTATAGCAGCCTTCCAGTACCTAAAGGGGCCTACAAGAAAGCTGGGCAGAGACTTTTTACAAGAACATGTAGTAATAGGAGAAAGGGGAATGGCTTTAGGATGAAAGAGGGTAGATTTAGATTAGATATTAGGAAGAAATTCTTTTCTATCAGGGTGGTGAGACACTGCAACAAGTTGTCCAGAGAAGTTGTGGATACCTGATCGCTGGAAGTGTTCAAGGACAGGTTGGATGGAGCTTTGAGCAACCTGGTCTAGTGTAAGGTGTCCCTGCCCATGGCAGGGGAGTTGGAACTAGATGATCTTTAAGGTTCCTTCCAATAAAAACCATTCTATGATTCTATAACTGAATATTGGGGGGAAAAAAGAAGTCCTGAAAAAAGGAAATGATAGAATCACTAAGAATTAATACAAGAAGGCAAAACTTCTGTGTTTGAAAGAAAACCAGATTATAAAGGTACACAGTTCCATGATGATGAAACACCTTCTGCTGAGAAATTTATTACCTGGACATTACACATTACACAGCACCTGCTAAAGGCAGTAATTTTTAAATCATTAACCCTAGAAAATGTGCAGTTTTTTAAAAGAACTAATCAAGAACACTTCAGATTATTAAGGCTGGTTTTAGTAACTCTAGGAATTTGGGAAAGTCCCCCAAAGTAGAATAAAATTATTGTGCCCATATTTTAGAAAAAGAAACAGGAAGACCATAGCAATAACAGGCCTTCTAACCTGACACTGACCACAGATTAATCAAGTACCCAGTGTGACATGTGATTAAAAAAGAATTAAGAAAAGTAATATAACTGATCTTACTGAACATGGACTTACAGAAGCTTGCTTTATGCATTTTTTTGATAATATGTCTTTTACCAAAAAAAATATAAAAGTGTTCTAGAGGGGTTTTGTGGTTGACCAGATACCACATATTCTAATGAATAAATCAATCTAATACTGAAGCCTAAGTAATATTAATTAAATTATTTAATCATATTTCTAACTGTTCAGTAAAAATATTAAACAGGAAATATTATTGACCAGTTCTTGCCCCTTCTTACTTAATCTTTCTATCAATAATATGAAAATGTTTATGATTCATAAAATTAGTGATTGATAAAGGATAGGAAAAGTGTAATCTATAAAGAAGTTGTGTCTCTGACTAATGGGCATGTAAATAAACATGAAATATTGCAGGGAAAAGCATTTTTTTGTGAATGGTAACCATGCCTCACAAACTTATAGAACATTTTTGAAGGAGCCAAAGCCTATGTGGGCAAAGGTTTAGTTGATCTAACTTTCTCAAATATCCAAAAGAAGTCCAGAAAAACTCATTTTCACAGGCTTTTTAAGGGAAGGTTCTTAAACAGATAAACTTTTTTTTAACAGATGGTAAGAGCAAATGGTCAGTGTTCATAAAAAAAAGGAAATCACCCGAGGAGACTCAAAAGGATCTGTGCTATTAATCATCTGAAAAGGGATGAATATTTAGGTAATAATTTTGATATGATGATACTAAGATATTTAGAATAGTAAAGATAACAATAGAAAAGATGGTACTTAAAGAGTTGTCGGTAGAACAGCAAACCCTGAATGCTCAACATTTGTTTAAATTAAAAACAAAAGAGAAAAAAAAAGACCAGACCATTTAATGGAAGAAAAATCCATCAATAGTAATTAACTGTCAGGGCAGTACTTAGGAAATTCCCATGTCATGTACTGTTGGGGACTGGGAGAATACTCTCATAAAAAGTACTGCTACTGGACTCTCCTATTTTCCTTTAAACATTTATTATTTACCACTGAGGTTGTTTTAGACTTTTGTGCTAATCTGGGAGAGAGCTCAAATGCATTTCACCGGTACATGAAACTTGTAGCTTTTTGCTGCATCTGAGGAAATTACAGGTAAAAACACGTGATGAGCTTTTCACTGGGAAAATCACCTGTTCATCATATCATCCCTGCCAAGAAGCTAAGGACTGCTGTCAAAGAAGGGATATTTGGCTAAATGTCATGGCTGTATGTCTCTAGATGAGAAGGCAGAATAGCTTCCTTGGTAAATGGGGCATGAGAAAAACTCCATTTCTATGTGGCCAAATATAAAGCGTAAATGTTTATGTTAAAATGTAAATGTAAAGGAGCAAATAGACAAAAATTTGTGACACTAAACCTGACACATACTTTCATCATTCAGGTTTTTTATACCACTTCAGCTGGAAGAGTTAAACATAAATTTACAGCTTTTTCTGTTAGATCTTCTAGGGCAACAGATAAACTGGAAATCTGGAGATCTGTGGCATCTCAATGTTGGTCTTCCACAACATAATCTCCGATTGGGTCAGACTAGAGAATTCCTCTGAATATTCTGAGTACACCATCAAGGCTGAAGTTAAATACCATTTAACAGAGGTGTAAGGAAAAAAAAGATATTGTAATGGTGCTATTACTATAGGTCATATAATGAGGAATCTGTGGCTGGACATTGAAACATAAAAACTGACAGACAACAGATCAAAACATATCTCACTACCTTCTAGGACTGCAAAATACCCTCAAAAATCAAGACAATATACTATGTTTTGAAGTTAGTGGTTTCTAAATGACATCTGAAACATTCATATTTGTTTCTGTATAACTTTTCTTTACTTCCCCCTCCTTTAATTTCTATATCTTTAGAAAGAAAAAACCTATTACTTTATGAGAAGAGTAATAGGACAGTTTATTCAACAAGGTTATGAGATGTAGATTTCCTTTGGCTTACTCTACATCCATAGACTAGAGAGTGATGAAACCTACTGAAATCTGTAACATTAGATTTTGTAAATACAAGGCTTTAAGAAGCTAGAATATTACTCATTCTAAGCTACTCTATTCTCATAAATTACCCAGTGGTCATTTGGAGGCTTACTTTTGTGTACTAGCATTGCAAGAATGTTTACAAAGTAGTTTCACTGTGAGCATTAGAATTATTGTATGATAAAGCAATCAATGTATTAATATATAATTAAAAGGCTTTTCTTTGATTATATTCTTTATTTTAAAATAATTGCACACATAATAATCATACAAAGATTCTTTTAGAGGTAAATTTATTCAGTATTTACTTTTTCTCCAAGAGGGTATTTGAGATATCCCTTGTTCATGTTGAATAAAGCTCCATAGGAACACACCTAACAAATTATAAATGGTGGGGTTTTTGCAGACAGCATAGCTCACGATGTTGTTCAAATAGCCTGAGGCACTAACTGGACTTCATTAGGCTTTATCAAGCTTAGTATGCTTTGTTGTAATTGCTACTTAAAAAGACATGACAAACTTTGTCATGGTACAGAATGGTGGATGAGGTACATCGCAAACAAGTGGAGGAAGCAAGTGTTGGAGTAAAGGTGCAAGGGACTGCTGGTATTAAACCTTGTTTGTCTGTAACCTCCTTTCAGGGTCATTCTAATCACTTCCCCTGAAATACCAACTCCAGCAGCTTCTAATCTGAGAGATGAAGTTCACTAATCTTTCCCTGTCAACATCAAGCCTTCTGTGTCCAAAAAAATATTGTGGAGTCTTTTCACTCCCTCGTGTATTTCAGGTGACGCATTCCTTCACACTGGCTCTCTCAAACCTTTTGGTTTGGTCTGCCACTTCACAGTGTCAGGATGCTCTGAGATGGCATCTGTAGCTGGCCCAGAACATCTCTGACAATTTATTCCAGGTGAAAAGGAATTAAAAGGACAAACTAAAGGACTCCCTGGCTCTGCTCACATGTTTGTTCAGGGAAAAGATTTGGTCAGGGAACACTCCAACCTCCCTCTCTAGCAGTCAGTGCTCATGCTTATTTGCAGCCATTGTATGAGCTATATGAGCTGTGTGAGATCCGACCACAGCTAAACAGGAGATGTTAGCTACATGGGTACCCTGCTCTGCACCACAGACTGAGATATTCAATGTAAAAAACACACTGTGGCAATGCTGCCCTATTTATTTGGTTGAAATACAATTTTCATGTAATTTCTGTACTGTAATTTCTATGCCACTACTTCATTTTCACCCCATTTGTCTGCAGTTTAGAGACAGGCCACATGGTAAGGTTCTACTGACTCCTGCTTTTGCCATTATAAACCCTTCTGCCCTTACAGGGAGCAGGGCAAACACCGATTATAAAGCCTCATTTCCTGTTTAAATGCTCTATTTCCAACAATCTCCTAGCAATTTGTTATTTTGACCTTTGTACATACTTTTGCAGACAGAAGATGAGAGGGGGCCAGCCTGAGACAGGTGTAAGGAGACTGAGTTATAAGGAGTTATGTGCAGAGAGGGAGCAGACTTCACTGTTAACTTCCAGACATTCTAACTTTTTGTAAAAGTAGAGAAATATGTTTTTTGAAAAAACACAATGTTGACTGTTGGGTGGCAGCTGGATTACACTTCTAATAGGAGCTAGGGATCTTGTCCTTATTCCTCTGTTTTGTAAAGAGGTTTGTGTATAAATAAGTGCACCTGGTAGTATCACAAGCCTCCAGACCATACTTTGGAAATCACTGGACAATGAGGTCTCATACAAGCAAGTATGGAGTGAACAGAGGCCTGATCATAAGAGGAGTGAGATGAAGGATGGGGTGCAGCCCAGCTCTGGCACCAAGAGGGCAGGAGTACTCACTGCAAGGGCCAGCACGAATGAAGGAGGATGAGTATGGTGCCCTTGGCCACCTTAAATTCATTCTTGCAAGCTGTAGTCCAAGAACTGAAGGCTGATAACTGAAGAATCAAGCATGCTTTGCTTGTACAAATTACATCCAGAGAACTGCTTACACACACACACATGACTTTCATAACATGCCCATTAGCAGATCTAGATCTGTTCCAGGTTAAAAACATATGCTAATGTATTATTCCTCAGAAGTGATTTCCTGAGCTGCCTTAGAGAAACGGGACCTGAAGGGCAGAGCAGAGGGGAGTTCCCCTGCTGGAAAATATGCCCCTTTCCAGGTGTGTACATGAACTGACGGAAGGGTAACTTCAGCTTATGAATACACTGTGCTTCAGGCATCTGCTGGGGTTACTAGCACTAGTTCTTTCAGATCTGCTTCCAATACCCCGGGTAGTACTTAAAGAGTAAAGAGAATATTTCAATCAGCTGCCACAGACAGCCACAGATAGTAGTTTTTGCAGCCAGAAGAATTTTAAGACAGTTAGTTTTGCCAGGTTAAATTAAAGAAGGTACACCATCAGCAGAAAGCAGCACTTTGTAGAGATACGACATGAACTTCCCACAGCGTGACATGGTCAGCCATAAGCATGGCAAAGTAGGCAGTCCCTGGAGACCAAAAATAGTCCTGGGCCTACTGTCTCCTTTCCCCTTTCCTGGGGAGCCTGTACTGTTGAGGGCTGGTGCTCCACATGCAAGTAAGGCATCCCCTTCCATAGGAGCAAAACCAAAAAAGCCCAACTCTCCAGGGCTCTCCCCTCAGCTCTTCATTTAATTCTGCCCTTTCTCCCTACCACCTTTGCTGCAAGGGTTCCCACCTTTGTCCTGGTCCTAGCATCTCACTGCTGGCAAGAAAATTCAGTTTTCTCTACAATTACAGAGAATCTCTGAGACAGCTCTAGCCAAAGAGGAGTTTCCCATCTTACTTTCATGCTTCATCTTAACTAAGCTCTGCTAATTGGACATTAATGACTTCAGTGTTTGGACTTGTAATATGGCAGTACGATTTTGCCACCCTGCACCCTGTCCTGGGGCTGGTTTTGCTGTGGAGCCAGGGGTTGACTGCTGTCACCACAAGCTTTAAGGAAATGGTACTGTGAGAAAGGCCAGGTCCACAAAGCATCACCTCCTTGTGTTATGTTCTCCTGGAAGAAAAAGCTTCCATGAATATATGCAAGGTTAGATATAAGGCTTGGGCATTACAAGGTTGATGTTGTAACTGAAGTGCATTTTTTATTACCTCTCTTCGATCAGTTGTCCTTGATCCCGTACATGACTGAATGAAGTAAAACACCTGGAACAAGGAGAAGGCTTGCAGAGAAATGGAATGGACTTTTCATTTGCCAGATTTATTATAGGAGAGGAATGACTGCTCTGATTGGGCATCACAAATCCTTATTCAAGCACATACATTCAGTAATCAGGTGGATTTGGGATAGCGCAGTCCAACCAATCTGCCCAGCTTGGTCATCTCATTTCCTGGCAGAGACATTCTGGCTGCCACAGATTATGGTATGTTATTGTCTATTTAATGTCTTTCTCTTCAGGGATGAAAATATTCCTCCTAGACAAGGCGTAACATATGATATGATAAACTGTGCAGTTATGGAAGTTTACAACCCCTTGCTATTAATAAGTGGGGTGGGCAGCATCCCTTATATCAGAACATCCGCCTTTGAAATACAAAGTAACCACAACACATGATCTGTCAAAAACTATCATGATGATAAACAATGGGGTGAGCTCCAAAATAAATAAATAAACACTGCCAACGAAATTATTTGCATATTTTTCTCTCTCCCCAACCAGTGCTTGAAAAATGTCCTCATTCAATGTGCTTGCTCATCCACGCAGCTGCCAGCTGTGCTTCCTTCCTTCAGCAGTAGTCACATGTTACGCAGTTTGTAATACTGAGTCCATATTGCTGCAGAAACCTAAGCTATGAAATACAGCTCTCTCTGGCCCTTTAGAATTTGTGTGGAGTTATGATTTCAGTGCTGCAACTAAAATTTGACATTCAGTTGAAGACTGTGGCATGCAGGAAACCAAGACAGACAGAGTACATGCAAAAATGTCCAGACACTAAGAGACATCTCCAGCAACCCTCATGTAATTAACATAAATCTGGGCTGCCAAAACTACTAACAGCACTTGAAGCAGCTTTGAAATCCCAAATGCACAACTTCTAAATTTAGAGCTCTGTTCTTACTATATTCTGTTATGCACATGTTTAGATTTCTGTTGATTGTTTGCAGAAGAAAAAGAATGTAAAGGTTACTTGTTTAGAGTGGAACCGTGGCCTACAACTGTAACTCAGTATTGGAGGATAAAGAAAAACTACCCTGCCAATGCAGGAATTTAGAGTGGCATCATGATTCACAACGAGCTCAGAACTGAGGCAGCTGCTGTGCTCTTAAAGAGGGTGAAGCTGGCAATAGTGGTGTTTGCTAGCATGCACAGTCCATCCTGTTCCCTGTGTCTTGCCTTTTGCAGATGCTAAAAGAAATGGTAGGTCTGCACAGCTGTTACACTCACAGAGTGCGAGATCCTGACCACAACTGTCCCCTGTGTGGATGGCACAGATATGGGAGATAAAATTAGAGCACGGTGTAGTGGAACTGCGGAAGGTTGCAACAGGCACTGAATAGAAACACAGACCTCAAATATGGAGGAGGAAGGTAAGGACCAACATAGATTCTTTTATTATTCAGGAGTGTCACCATTCCAATTCTGGTACTCAATAGATACAACTAATGTTTCACACCCCCCTTAACATGTCACAGACAGCTAGATTTGGCTACAATTCAGTTGTTTAGCACCATGTAATTATCCATAAGGTCTGAATTTTTAATCTGTGTATTTGTTACAGGGCTTCTACTTCAGCAATTCTCCTTGGACATTTCTCCCATGGGTTTTTAAGGCACGTCTGTGCCATTACACAGCTAAAAGAAAGAACACGTATTCTACTCTTGCTATTTTATCCTTTTTATTAATTTATTTCCTGTGTGGAAAGAGATCAATAAAAGATCATACTTTGTATCTACTTTCTAAAATCTAAATCTTTCTTGTTTCCTGTTTCTAGACTTATGAGCACCTTCATGAAGCTGAAACTGCTTTAATGTGTGCTTTTATATGTGATTCTGTAATGATGAGGCTGTTTTGTTTTGTTTTGTTATTACACATGCTTTTACGCACTATGAAACCTGAGATTAATTTTCTCCTTTTTTTTTCATACTTAATTATTCCCTTGTAGTTCTATTAACTCATTAAATGTATTTTGATGGTAAAATGCGATTGCAATTATTGGTCAATAACAGTAAGTTTCTCCCTTTTCTCTGTTCCTTTGAGGATATTATGTAAGAACTGTCTCCTTTTCTCAGCAATCTGAAAATTATGTTTCCTGAAGTTAAAGTCCATTTATACCAATATCTCTTCCTTTTCTTTGCAAATAGTTTTAGCAGTAGTCTGAAGGAGAAAGAGCATGTACTCAGTGGAGTACGCAGATACTATGGAAAAAGGCAGATTGCATGATTCTAATGGATACCATCTCAGTAGTAGAGGGAATAATCTCTAGGTAAGGTATTAGGTTGCTGTTAATGTAACCATGAAGGCAGAGGGTGGTAACAGGATAATCCTAGTAGATATACTCAAGTGTCTAAACCAGTTTTATGGTATCCTCCACATGATAATGTAAGCAAAAGGGGTCAGATAAGGAACACATTTTTAACCATTTGTATATTAGTAAGATGAGCCTAGATAATAAAAATAGCAGCTGGAGATGCTCTTGCCTGAGAAAGAATATTCTGCATTTGGTACTGGAAATATGATAAGATGGTTGTTATGACTAAAATAGCTTTTCATATTTCCAGCTTCTTCCATAAGGATAAAATAGGGGGAAAAGGCACAGACACGGACTTCACATCAAAGACACTGTTAGTTGTTTCTAATAGCTCAGAACAGGAGGCAAATGTTATGCATGAAACATCTACATAGAAAAAAAATATTAAAAATAAATAATCTACTGGCCCGTTTGTAAAATCCACAATAGGAAACCTAATAACAGTAGATAACAAACTGTACCGTTCTTTAACATCTGCCCATAATGTGTAACAAAGCTAAAAATTTTAATAGGGCTGACTTCATCCGGGAAGATCCTTGCTCATCATTTCATGCATCACAATTTTTTCCAAAATTTCTAAAAATAATCAGTGGTAGTATCTTTATTCAGAAACTGCCGAACTCAAAAATAATAACTCAGTTTTTTATCTTATTTAAATAAACTAAGAGTTAATTTCTACCATAAAGCAAATGGTTTCCTAGGTATAGATATCATTATCTGATTGCATTTACCTTGTGTTGACAGAACATATCACCAAACTATGTGTGTACTTTTTTATATATATATGTATGTGTATGTGTATATGTATATATATATATGAAGTTTGTGTAAGCTATTTTTTTGTCTATTGTATAATGAGACAGTAATTGGTATATCATATATATGAAGTGGTAAGTATTGGCAAAATATGGGAACTGTCAAAAAATAAAATTCTGGATATTGACAAGCATGATTCACAAATAAAACAAATTATATTGAGCAAGAAACTACCCTAGTTAAAAGAAGATTGAAAACAAAATAGAATATAAAATATTAATACAAAACCTGAGTAAATATCGAAGTATTATAAGCTACAAGTTGAAATATACTCAGCCTGAAGAAAGGATTGCATGTCCAAAAGCTTGTCTGTTTTTTCCAGTTACATCTGTAAATTTAGTAAAAACATCCCCTCTCACTGAAAAATTTGCACTAAATATATCCTCAACCATGGCTACAACAGTATGTAATAACAAAAGGAATTCAAATGTAGAGGACCAAGATATGTATGCTTATTTTAGATCGCAAACTCTAAGTAGGTATGTATGTTCCATAGATATTTTGGGGGTTGTCATTTTAACAAAACACTATACCAATCACATTCAATAATGTGCCAGGGACTGAGAGTTTATCACCTTCAGAGGATGGCACATGAGGAAACATATGCTAAAATGGTATAGTTTCAAATTAACATATCTTATGAAAAAGCCTTATAGAAACCAATCACAGACTTTTGAAAAACCACTACTATGTTTTTATAAATATATGAAAAATAGGGAATTTTCAAGGTATTGAAAAATTTTCTGTAGCAATATAATTCTGAGAGAAAGTTCACCCAACTTGGTTTAACTAAAAAATTATAAATTTAGGTTTATATTTACAGAAAAGTTTGGGTGAAACGATTATTTCCAAAAAAAAGTATTTGTCAAGATTACAAGTTTAATCGATGTGTGCTATGAAAATAAACTCAGATTTCTCCAGAGCACAGGACAGTTCAAAATTTACAAAGACTAAACAGGCCAGGTTAAAACTAGATCACTGAAAGATCTCAGACTAGGTAGTCCTGTTTCTAAGGAAGTCTTCTAGTGATTTATTTTTATCCATATTATTTTACACATGTGCCAGTCACCTAAAGATGGTACAAAAATCTTTGTTAATAAATTTTGCAGATAACAAAAAGGTTAGTGAGGTAGAAACTGAAGAGGATCATCAAGAATGACCCAAATAATGTTCTTAAAATGCTCCACCCCCAAAAAAAATAATTTTGAAAGATAAATATATTACCAGGTAATATACCTGTGAATAAAGAATGACAATTGTGCCTACAGGCTGAGAGGTTCTAGCTTAGAAATCTGTGGCAAAAGGATCAGTTTAAGATACTGGCAGTTAACCACCTCAACTACCACTGCAGTTCTATAGCAAAAAATAAAAAAGACTTGATGGGATCCACAGACATCTAAACCAAGAAAAATCAAGTGGAAGCAGAGAGATGGTCTTGTCTCTGTACAATGCCTTAACTACAAAATCCTAGCTGTAAGGCTCGTTTAAACATGACTCCAAGCCAGAAAGACAGATTGCCACGTCCCTCCACACAGACCACGGGTAGACGGGCTGTGTCAGGCGTCACCCAGCAGAAGAAGCCGGGCTCCACTGGTGTGAGTCATCCCACATGAGCCTTTGACCAGGCAGCGATTTGATGGGGTTTTGCTTTTCTCCTAACAATAGTGCAAGGAACACAGGTAGAGAAATTTGCTCCAGCCAGTGATGCTGTGGTCTTCATCTTATCATCCCTAAAAACTGAAAAGTCTACATCCAAATAGTTTTCTTGGTAGAGGGAATTTATTACAGGCACCTGAGCCACTTCTAGCAGTGACAGTTTGGGTACTGGAGACAGCACAGCTGCAGCCAGGAGCTGCCGCGCCTGGACTACGTTAGCTGTACTGCTTTCAGCACTGCTCCCAGTCTAATGCAGCTTTATTGCTTCCTGTAGCTGAGCTAATTTGTTCAGAGGTAGCATGGGTATCTCTGTACGGCACTGCACCATGTCACGTGCATATACCTTTCATAGTCTGTAATGCACGGGATGTCAGGCTAAGATGATCTAATAATCCTTTCTGGCCTTAAACCACATGAAACCATCATCAGTCAGTTCCATTAATCTTCCATGAAGGAAAATAAGACACCTGAACATAGCAAGACAGTGAGATACAGCAGTAAAAATGTTGAAAATGTTTCTCAACTTCACCCTGTTCTCTCTCTAATTCTGTCGTAAATTACTGGCCTGAGTCACGCACCATCCATAAAGACACCGAGGCACTCAGACTTTATCATGTTACTGCAGAGGACTTATATTTGGGCTTCCTACCTAGGCAGTAGGAATTAGCACAGTTTTGGGGAGGCCGGGGATGGGAGAAGTTAAGGAAGGGCCGGTTGTACACAAAGAAGCCCAGTACGGTTATCAAACCCTCTGCATGGTAGCACAAGGATTTTTAGGCAGCCCACAGGCCCACCATGTTAGGTACTGTTGGCCGTGCAGCCCTTGCTATTTTCACGAGCATGAGAGAGAAACAAACAATCTTGGATTTGTTCCCTCTGCATGTGTCTCATGTAGAATGCACTGAGCAACTTGCAATCTGGAAATGGGTAAAAGCTTTGGATCAAAAAATCCAGTGGATCTTGGCCAGTTTGTGCAGAAGTTACCAGAACACGGTCTCATTGCTCCATACACAGAGAACAAACAGCTGGAGGGCCTAAGTGTCCATGTGATGGGGGTTTGAGAGAACCAAGCCTGGGAGATGTGCTGATTTTCTCTTCTGGCATGTGAATAGGTTTATTTTGGACAGCATCTGTTTTCTTTTTTTGTTCTCCGTTGTATGTCATGTTCCTTTAAAAAGGGAGTGACTAGGTCAGATGGACCCCCTGGAGGGAGCAGAGATTCCTCCTTTCCCTGGAGAGCAGATGAGCATGCTTGAGGACTGGGTGGGAGGAGGAGGAGAGGAGGAGCTCCTAGCCTTCTGTTTCGGGGTGTAGCAGAGACAGGAGAAGAGAATGGGAGCCCTAGCAAGAAGATGGGAGCCTGCTGTTCATGGAGAGGCTCATGAAAGGAGCAGAGAACATATGCACAGCCAGGCTCCCTTGGCAACAGGAAGAAAACTTCCTAGGGATCAGAGAGGACTGCACGGAGCTTGCTGCAACCCAGAAAGTCACTGAATTGACTGAAACCAAACCTGGAAGCAAGTACCCACCTAATGCCACACAGAGGGAAAGGGGTGAAGATGTTTATAAATTTTTGTTTGGTTGGATTTGTCCTCACAGAGAGAGAAAATGTTTATAAATAAAGTTAAACATTCTCATTTCTAGTCTATACAAGTTGTCTTTTGAGTTTAAAAGATCCGTTGGTCTCTTCAGGGAGTACGCTGTAAGGAAAAAGTCTAGGTCATCAAAGCCCCGTTCATTCTCTCACAAAGTGTGGAACCAGAAGTGACCTCCAGTTTTGCTCCTCAGGACTAGAGACATGTGAATGATAGAAATATTGTGAAGCAGTTAATTAAATGTCATCTGTAGTATAAAACTGCCTCTAAACGTTGTACAAAAAATTGGGAAAAAATTAGTTCACGTCTCCTTGATAATTCTTCATTTATTTTCAGTAGGTTGAATAGAGCAAAAAATGGATTCATTGGTAGTTTAGAAAAAAAAAAAAAAGAAAAGAAAGGGTATGTTTTGGATCAAATTGAAAACTCTTTTCTTTTTTTATAGTTTCATGAAACATTGCAAAAGTGATGCAACCCAACATATTTTATGTGGGCTCAAACCTTTTAAAACTGTTTTTCTCAAAAAAAATGAAAGGAAATTTCAAAATGGAATGTCATTTCAAATTAAATAATTGAAATGCTTCACTTCCAAAAATGTCAAAAGGAAGCATTTGATTCTTTCAAAAAATCATAAGGTACTTTCCAAAGTGAAGCATTCAACAAAATGAACACAATTTTGCAAAATGTTTTGGTACATCTCTGCCTCCGTTGACAAAAAAAAAAAAATTGGTCGAAAAATTTCACTCAGCTTCACAAACAAGCAAACTTTAAGAGCGAAAAAGCTTGTAAGCACTGAACTTTTTCTGGCCACACAGACCAGAAGTGCCCCCGAAGAGTTTAGTCATAACCAGAATAGCCTACCAGAAACCCAGATCTGTTAAGAACAAAAATTAAAAACAGATATGCCATGAATGTTTTTTGTTGCTCTTTATTATTTTGCATTTTCTTTTACATTCCTTCTCTCCTCCTTTTGCCCAGTCCCTCTTAGATGCCTGTGTACCAGACATTCCAGGACAGAACATCTTGTGATCTCCACACAAATACCTCCCCCGGAATAATTATGGGTCAAAGTCTCTGCTAGCAGAAATTGTCTCCCTGCTCATAAACTGAATTATGTTAGCTGGGAATCTCACCTGATAACTTCAGATATGGTGATTTTGAAAGTTTGTCTTACAGAGAAGCTCAACATATTTTGGCAGTTTTCATTCTATATATTTTCATAGACACAACAAGAGTTTCCTTTTTAGGATTTAGAAAGGAAACAAAGCCAGAGCCAGCATCACTAGTGGATTTCAACTGTTTAAGAAATGAAATTATTTTCAGGAGAAGGTGAAGGGCAAGCAACACTCCCTTTGCAGGCTAAGGACTCTTCTGAATAAGATCTGACAGGTTAAGCAGAAAAGGAAAACTTGTGGCCTTTAGGACAAACTGAGCCTACAGAGTATTTTCACATATTCCCAGACCTCCCAGAAATCTACAAGCACATCAAACTGTGCTGGAGGAAGAGCGCCTTGAGCTAATGCTGACCTGAAGTGCTAAGCCATATGGCCTGCTGCTGTGCCATACAGATGCCCCATCTCCAACTGTCAGCTGAGTTTATTAGTTTTACTATCACACCTCAGGAACAAAGTTACTTTGCTTTTGAATCAACACAGGCTCTCGAAGTACCAGTTATGCATTATTCCAGGACACAGGGAAAAATACTGTTTAAATGTGTCAATGTGGTTTAGGTTTATGCTGTGCCTATTTAGTAATGCCAGATGAATGTGGACCACAGCAGGCACAAGGATGCTGGAAAATAAACCAGGTAAAATCAGTTTGATGTCCCTAAGATAACAAGTATCTGCTCTGTTCTTAATCGACTGAGTCCTCTGAGGCTGATGAATTCACATGGAGGACTTCTGTTGTTTTCAGTGTTTCTCTTGAGGACAAATCTTCCTTTTGTTAAATCAATATTATCTTCTTTTTAAAAAAGTATTTCTGAGAAACAATTCACTGGAAAGCTTTCTCTCTTTTTTCATTCTTTTCTTCTTCTTTCTTTCTTCCTTTCTTTCTTTTCTTCTTTCTTCTCTTTCTCTCCTTTTTCTCAGTTTGATCTTTTGAAGGCTTTTTAACATTGTAGGAATAGCAAGTTTGGTCTTTGCCATTTTATTTTTTTCCTGGAGCAGCTCTGGGAAGTCTTGTTTTCTGGGTGTTCTGGCACTGTTATATAAAGAATGAGGATCTTGAACAAAGACTTTCTTTGCCCAAAATTGTAATTAGTTGCTGAAGTTGCTAACAAAAGCAGAGGCAGATGAACAAAATTATTCTAGACATTAAAAAGCTTGTATGATGACAGATTGAAGCGATAGGGACTGTTTAGGGAAAAAAACTAGGTCATTTTTGTTCAGAAGAACAACCAGACCTATTAAAACAATAAAAATTAGGTAAAAATAATATTAGCACAATTACTATGTCATAGTGTAAATCAGTGTTGCACCTTAGTGTTGAATGCTTTGCTCTGTTGGCTAAGGTACCATCACAAAAGGGAAGTGGGTTTTGAAAATTATTCTAAGTTTCTTAGCTCTTGCCACACTGAGGGCAGCAAGACCTTGTGAGTGGATGGAGCTGTTGATAAGAAAGACCACATCTATTTACTGAACCTAGCTAATTCATGAGATTTACAGGATGAATTTTGTCATCTTTTACGAAAGTCCAAATAAATTATGTCTTCCAATCTTCTTGTATTCACTCTTTTGTTATCACACCCAACAATTAAAAGAATGTGAATAGCTTACAGAGGCACAGATTTCTTTTACAGAAGCCATGGTGATCTGTCTCCATCATATTATTTTCAGCTGGGTCTTTTATAATTCTGTTTTTAATTAGCATCTCAACCAACTTTCTTGGTGCTAAAGTAAGAATTCTCAGCCCTGAATTTCCCAGAATAACCTTTGCTGTAAAATATCATTTGCAACAGGGCTGTTCTCTGATACAGCAACTATTTAATTCTGCTTTCTTCTACTCACTTTTTGAACCTTTTTGACTAATATTTTATTTTTCAATTCTTGTTTTCAAAAGTCGGCATGCTAATTTTTTTCCTAGTATTCCTCACCTCCCAAAGCGTAGTTTCCATTTCCACCTATTTCTCCTGTAGCACTACATGAAAGAAATTGGGTTTTACTGTAAACCCAGAGAAATTCTTCCAAGAGGCCATAGACAGAAGCACATGGCATATGGAGTAAAAAAGGATCAACAGAGAAACTGAGAGCTATCTCGGCAATCAAGTTATGGAAAAGTAACAGTACATCAGAGCAGGTGTCCTACATTTCCAGTAGGTGACAGAGCAGTTTTAAGTCCTGATTTCTGGTTCAGCTCTGCCTGTCATGGGCATGTAGGACTCTCAGTGCTCCAGCACTCCAGCTGAGTGCAGCAGGACATATGACTTTGCCAAGACCTTTTTTCAAGTGAACAAAAACTGAGCACACTCTGCACATGGTTCAGACAAATCAATTTTTGCTATCCTTTTTCACAAAAAATAACCATTCCAGCATAGATGAAGACACGGGACTCAGTTTTTACAGTCTTTCAGGCTTTGCACTGTTTATAGTCACAAGCCTAGGGACCGAATTCTTAACCAGGGCATAAAGCAGTCAAACATTTCAAAAGAGTTTTCTTTTATCAAATCCCAACTGCGGCAGGATTTCAGACACTTACTAGCCCAAATCACACCAAGGCAAACAAGGTGTAGGCTTCAAGTTATGTCACTGTCTTTGAAAATGTATTTTAGGCCCAGAAGTCTTCTTGAAGCAATGCTAAAATACTTCTTAAAATCAAGGCCAAGATGCTGGTGCAGCTTCTTCAGACAGATCCTAACCACAGGAATTTACCCCTCTGTGGTATTGATTCTGACCTGTCATCAAACCAGCTTCCCTAGCCAGGCTATTCAGGCAGCAGTTCTGTGCTCTCCCATACATGCCCATGAGCGGTATGCCCACCAGCCAAGTGACCCCGGCACCGCACGCTTCACAATGGTTGGGTATACAGAGCAGAGGGAGCACACACCAGAGCACATCCTGCAGGCACGAACGCCGGGTCACGCAGGCTGGCTGGAGATCGTCACCATTTCCTTCATACTCCCACAAGAAGTTATCTTTCTCAAATGGAAATGAAGGGTGTGTGAGCTGAGACAGGTTTTGTCCTGATGTGCTTACCTCAAATCCCTTGTGCTGACCCAGACAGCGCACAGCTGATTTGTGAAGTGCACTCAATTTGTATATCGCTCTTGAGCTTTATCCCAAAAGTTAATTGCAAGTTTACATTTCATATACAGCTCCTAGGATGAAACAGGGTGTGCTCTAATGCTTGAAACTGATTGTTGTTGTGTCTTATTTGCTAGAACTCCCTAATATTATTCTGCTGAAATCTAGAGTTCTATATCACACAGAATGTACATGTACAAAGGAAAAGCGATTTTTAATTGCAAAGCTCAATAAAAGCATAATGTTTAAAAGCACAGAATATTCAAGTATAGTAGCCAAAGTAACAACCTACCTTCACTTGGTGTGGAACCCAGCCTCTGGTCCCTGAGCTGAGTCTTCTCTCATGTTGTTGTTGACCCTCAGGTGTGTTTTAAAGAATCAAGAAATATCAAGTGATCAGCTCCAAAGTGCTCTACAGAACCAATTTAAAGGAGCTTTGCTGTAAATATCAATAATGAAATATGACACATTAATTTTAAAAATTAAATATGAATGCTGCATAAAGGAAATAATTCATGATACAGTTTTAATAAAAGTAGTGGAGAAAACAGTCTTACTGCTGATGCTTTCATATCCTTTAAGTTATGAAGAGACAGAAACATAGTCCATGAAGAGATCATTCTTACCCAGCCTCAGACACTAAAGAAAACAAGGGTCTCATTTTGTTTGTTAAAGCAGGGAGGAATATCACAGAATCCTTCCTTTATTATCTACTCACTAGTATAGAGCTTCATTATTACTAACATGACAAGTGGATGTCTCTAATTTGCTTCTTGTCTTGTGGCTCATTTGCGTAAAGTTTCACCTCATGTGTACACTATGTGGTTACTGGTGTCCGGTCCTGCTGTGAGCTTGGTCCTGCCTCTTGGCTGGAAAAGTCAAGTGCTTCTGGCCCTTCACCTGTTAATATGTCCTTTGATTCTTCTGTGCTTGTCATCTTTTTTTACGACCTAACTTATGCTGAAAATCTTAACTTGAAAAAGTAATTGGTATTTCTAAACTTAGTAACAGATCTGTAAAAGTCTGTTAGCATTACTACCTCCTCACCAGTATTTGTATATACGTGTCCTATTTACTGTGTAGGCTAGGAGCTGTCCCTTTAGCTGTGCATTTGTGCTGCACCTGATAGTACAAAGTCTTGATCTCTTACATAACATTAACGAGTAATCTTGCATATTGGTTAAACAGTCATTTTCTTCTATTTTTTGTAAACTCCACTGAGTTTTCCTGTGAACAACACTGTGAGTCTGAAAACTAAGCAGCAATTGTGGCCTACATGTTCCATTAACAAAATGCTGAGCGGTGACTTTAGGAAAAATAAATACGGTAGACAGTATGTGGTCACCTAAAGTGGAAAAGGGAGGAAAAAAAAGACAATAAAAGACTAGTCCCAAGTAAAACTCACAGATTAGGTTCCAGTATTAGTGGACTAACAATTTTTAAAAGCAAAGTCTGTTAAACAAAAATAAGTGAAGAGCTCTAAAAGGTAATTCCATTAATCAGGTGAAAACAGAACAAACAAATAAAAAAAAATAAATGTACTGTCTCTTGTTTCAATTGCATATTTCAAAAAAGCTTATTTACAGGGAAAATATTCCTTTTTAACCCATATATTTTCACAGGGGTTAGAATTAATGTTTTATACCTTCATACATTATTTTTAGTCAAGTTCACAGAAATATTTTTAGTGGATAGTGTTCATAAATCTTATAAGGTGCATAAATTCAGCTGAAACACAAGAGGTGTTAGAAACTAAGTACCATTCATTAAAAAAAAAATAAATTAACTGATGTGCAAGTGCATATTTACTGTGTTTGTGCAAAGCCAAAAATCTATTATACGTTCTTACAAGAGTGGTGGTGAAAATTTTCTTAAATGAGTGTATTTACAGAATTAAGTTATGTTGGTTTATAAAGAAATCTCACTAAACCTATAGTGAATGATATCTGTTGTGTCTGACTATTGAAGTGAAGTTCAAAAAACAAGCAGCAGCTCATAAAGTTCTTTTGGTGAGATTATTTCCTTCTGAAGGTCACAAAGGCAAGTCCACTATTGCCAAGTCACGGTGTGTCTGGCACACCGTTACTTCCTAGAAAATCTCACCTAAGTGAAGGTAAGGGAATAGCAGCAGGGGAGGGAAAGAGTGAGAGAAAGGGAGGAACTTTTGGTTTACTTCTGTTTTGAGAATCCAAGAGCTGAAAAAGCTATAAGACCAGAACACTACAGAAATTTTGATGATTCCAGGACAGAATTATTTGAGACAAAATGTCACAGTGAAGGCTGCTGGTTAATCAGGGTTTTTTGTTTCCCATCCTTATCACTTCCTATCTTTCATGTACAAGGACTCCACCAAATGGGTCCCAGATGAAAAAGTCAGGGGGTGTGTTTGCATGAGAAATAAAATTTAAGTATTGTGTACCTCTGGTGTTTGAGATAATTATATCACATAATTCTCAACAACAGTTTCAAAAATGCATGTTCAAAAGTGCAGAGGAGTCATAACCTTCTAGGACTTCACTAATTACCAACTTATGGAACAGCCAAGAAAAGAAAAAAAGGATCATTTCACTACTAGCCATTTAGAGATATATTAAAAGGTCGTGTTTTAAGGCTGAGCTGCACAAAGCAGAATTCATTGTCTCTTAATAAGAATGAAGAGATTTGTTCTTTTAAACTTCTGGAACCTACACTTCAAACATAAAATGTCTTTTTGAAAACTAAGGAAAATCTGTTGATTAGTTTGTGTTGGCATTAGTTTAACGCAGATCTTGTAGAAGACCTCTGTCAAGCCTTATTTTCCCCAGATGTCTTACTACTGGCAAAACAATACAAGCTCTCCAAACCTTCCACAGGGTGAAGAGTCACCCTATACACAATATTTTAGCCACCAGGATCCCACTGTTGTGCGAAGCATAGCCAAACACACAACAAAGTCAACAGTTCATGTAATTCTTAAAACCATGTTGATATCAGAAGGAATCAAGGCACAGCTTTTCTTTTCAGCTAGTTTTCATTCTGTGCTCCTGCTAGTGGAAGTGAGTCAGATGTATGAGGAGGAATGTGCACATTTAGATTTCTCACTGGCAAATTGGCTACCTACTAGCCTTTCCAAGATGCAAGTGACTTAAAATCTGCACAGCTATAGGTTGAAAAGCTAGGGGCCAGATGGTCTGTCTGCCTTTCCCTTACCTGATGTGAAGGAAGGCTGTAAACATGGTTCAACTGGCAGTCTACTCTAGCATTGCTACAAAACCATGAAGAGCAGTGAGGCCATATGAGTAAAAGTAGATAGCATTTTTTAACAAGTTAGAAATAACATTACCTGTTATTTGTCATAACAATATTCAAAGTGATATTTGAGAGTTTTCTTGCTTAGCATTTATATATGAATGACTATTACTACGAAAAATCTTCCCCCCAAAATTCAAAGATTCTGTTTAAAGGTAATGAATAAAGAAAAAACAAAACAAAAAAGAATTCAGTAGTGATTCTTTAACTAAATGTAAAGAATACTAGAAGTTCAACACTGATTTAGAGGAAATATCAATTTAAAGGAAAATACAAAACTAAGAACTTCAATTATCTTTGACTCCACACATTAATGGAAGAAAACGCAAAACTATTTAAAGCTAGCTGAACGTTTGGGAACTATGCTGCATCAATTTTAGATAGGTGGGGGTTTTTAAATACCTCATGGTATCACTGAACACATTAATTTGTAATAGTTTTCCTGAGTATGACTACAGGTTTTGTGCCTTTTTTCTGTCTATTTTTGGAAATATACCAGCAACCTCAAATGACTCTTTAACATACAATGGGAATAGCTGATTGTTCTGAGAAACTACCTGGTTTTAAATGGATACAAAGAGGTCTGTCTCATCACTCAGGAAGGTTATTTATTGGAAAGAGTAAGACTTTCTGGTTTGGGAGTTGGGAGTAGGCTTGATCCAGAAATGTGGGTTTGGGTCTACAAATGAAGGATACACGTACACACACACAGAGGTGAATGAATGTATGAATGAATGAGAGAAAAGCACAAAGCAGGTGAGCAGGTGCTCTCTAGTGTTAAAAGTGGTGATCAAACAGATTATAGCAATTACAAGAAGGGGAAAGGGTCTGCCAGAGTGACTTCAAAATTGTCTAGAACAATTTTAACCCTGGCATAAGCATGAGGAAGAACCAGTAGGACAGCTCCAGATACACACATCTACTCCGGGTGAAGCATTCCCAGGAGCCTGCCTGTCAGTGCTCCTCGGGCACCAAAGTGTCCAAACCTACTTGTTGACTGCTCCTGTGTCAGAAGAATCCGGTTTAACATGAGCCATTAAAATAAAGCAATCCTTCACTTAAATCGTCCCGCTTTTCCTTTACTCGTGTCTATCACCTCCTTGGCAAGCTGCACCAGGTACCGAAGGGATTCAGCCTCCCGCTAACCCTCAAGCAGCCTTTCCAAGGCACTCCGGCCGAGTACAAAATCCAAAAGCAAAGACGTGGTATCGACTGCCTGACTCCAGCGGGGCCAGAGGTGGGGGATGGGGAGGGCTTCTTCCCCCGGCTCCTCGCCCCCGCCTGACCCTCCGCGCCAGCCCTTCCCCTCCCGCCGGCCCTGCCCGCCACTCCGGAGGGCAGCCCTCCGCCTTCTCTCCCTCCCCGCCGCCTGTGGTCAGGGGTCGCCCCGGCTTAGCCCGACACGGGCTGCGCGGTGCCGCTCGCACCGACAAGGCACCGGCACCGACTCGAGGCGCCACAAGAAGCGGCGGCGGCGGCGCGCGGGCGGCGGCGGAGCGCGCGGACGGCTGCGCGGGGCAGCGCGAGGCAGCCGCTCCAAGACCTTCGTGCCTCTGCCCCTACCGCACGGGTTGCTCGGCGGCTGGCTCAAAAACCAGATAACGCTGATTTAAATATTTTTTCTCCCCCCCCACCTTTCCCTTTAAGAAGGAAGAACTATCCCACCTGTGGATCGTACACTTGTTCTCTCCCTGAGAAACACTGCTTGCCCTTCAGTGAAAATAGCAGGCTCCAGGAAAGCTTTGGAAGTGTTTTATCTTATACTTACGGATATATAATTGCATAATTTCCCTAAGCAGAAAACGACTAAGACTTCTAATAACAGTGTGAAATACAGAAAGGAACTTTTCTAAGTCTCAGATATGCTTTTTGGAGATCCGCTTTAGTTTTCTCTTTCAAACATTCCATCCGATAACGTTCCGAAAAGGGGAAGCTAAATCCTCATAAAGACGTGGCCCATTATTAGTGCAAAATGTCGAAGCCAGAGACACCCAGGGGGGAAGGGGGGGGTGGCGCAGAAAGAACGAAAAAAAAATTTTTAAAAGAGCTATGTTTCGTTTGTGCGCGTTTGCGTGCTATAAAGAGCCGTCTACATTCTCAGCGCTCCCCTAGGCAGACCTTTCTTGCAGCGTATTTTGAAAATTACTCTATTACGCCCTTACCGAACTGAAGAGGGGGGGAGAAAAAAAAAAAAAAAAAAGAGAGAGAGAGAGAAATTGGGACAAGGGGGAAAGAAGAGACCATAACTCATAAGAACAATCCACCTTTTAGTGCAGGTATCACGGGGCAACAGTTAGATAACATTGTTAATAAAAGTAATGACTGAAATACGAAAAGAAACTGCAGGGAAGGAGCTTACGTGAACAATTACGCTGGCAGCGCTCGGGAGCACTGGAGAATTCATTGCTACAGCGCCCCCTCCCACACACAGCTTGAACTAACGATTTTATCCTGAAAGATTGGGAAAGAAAAGTTCGTTCTTTCCCTGTCTCCCTTGCTGCTTTTCCCCGCTCTGCGCTTTAAGCCTGTGAGCAGATCTGCCGTCCCCGTCTCCCCTCGTTCTCACAGGTCGCTCTTGCAAAGCGCCTCGCTCAGAAAAAGCCTGGTAAACTGGGCTCCTTTTACTAGAAAACTGGACAACTCCGCTTGCACAGTATGCGTGTGTCATTTGTTATTTTTAAATACAATAGTCTATTATTTCACGTCGTTGTCTCCGGGAGATGGTGGCGGTCCCCCATTTCATGAGAGAAAGGAGAAAGCGTTCCCAGACCATTGTGTGGTTATGTCAGAGGAAACTCTTTCTGCTGCGCATTGTGTTACATCTCCAAACCCCACCAAGTTCCACTTCGCTCCGCTTAAAAAGTTGCTGTGACCGGTGTCATGACAATTGGGCAATTGGCATTGTCCGCGTAACAGGCGTATGCGCCTCCCCGAGCCCCGGGGAGCCCTCCCGAGGCGGGGAAGTCTCTCCTTCACGCCAACGAGATCGGTATTTCTTTTCTTTCTTTCTTTCTTTCTTTTTTTTCTTTTTTTTTTTTACCTGAGTAAAACTGAAGGGAGGGGGGTCCCGAGTGAAGGGCCACCAGGCAGGCGGCAGGGCGCCGGGCAGGGGCGGGCGGGCAGCCGCGGTTGGCAGCGAGCGCGCCCGCAGCAGGGGCTGGAGTGCCATTCCCACAGACGTGGCTTTCAACTTCACTCGCCCGAAAACTTCAGCTCCTGTCACTGGTGCAAGGAGATGTAGCTAATAAATGACAAACCGCAAAACCTGTCTCCCAGGACGGCAATGAGCGATAGCTCAAAAGGGGCGGGGGGATGGGGGGGGGGGGCTGCCGACCACCTTCTCAGCTGTGCTGGAGCAAACTGAATTAAAGAAGACAAGGCGAGAGCACTGCTTAAAATCTGGGAAGGTAAACGCTGAACTAATGAATAGATTATTCAAATAAAAACGCAATGTGTAAAGTCTTAATGTCTCCGTGCAGGCATGTTAATTTGCCACAGTTATTACCAATAAAAAGTTCATGTAATACTATTCTACTGTTTAACAGCGCAAGTTAGACGGCTTTTTATTAGTAACGGGTAGTACTATGGGAAAATTAGATTTAAGCGGTGGAGCCAGGCGGATGAAAAACCTTTTCCCTGCGAAAGGCATTCAAATCAAACAGAGATAACTCCAAAAAGAAGTGAAATACAAGCACGTACACTGACTGATATTTAAAAACGTTACTGACACGGTTTTTTGGTTTGTTTAGCGCAAAGACTTCGCCAGCTATATTTAGATGACCCCACTAGCTATTCGTTCTCCACATTGTGCAGAGTCAAATTAGTGGTGTACTTGTTATAATAAAATGCATACCGTCTCCTTGCAGTGGGTAAATCCATTCCTTTCTGAAGCCATACAAAAATTATGCAAATCAAATCAACACAAGAACTTGTCTTTTGAAATGATAATATTTTACTCCATTAATCTCTGATTGCGAAATTAACCCCGTTTCTGTATATAAAACAATATTTTTAGACCGCTCAAATTAAAACATCAGAAATATAATCTGTTGCTCTTTGTGTTTGGGGGAAGGGGAGTAACGTTCCTGATTTAAACATTCTTCCCACCACCGAAATCACGAAAATGTATTTTCGTAGAGGAAAGACATGCAGATAGAGGCAAAAAACAGCACCCGGATTTTACACGGACGGGCACGTATACCTAGCGTATATAACATATGGATATGAGTGTAGATATGTATGGAGATTTCTCTCTCGTCTGTGTGTGCGCGTATCTACACTCACTCTGAACTGAATTATATCAAATCTCTTGGGATCACAGTATTTATTTAAGTACTCTTCCCAGGTCATAACTGTAACACTCACTTAATAGCATTAATCCCTTGTTATAATGTAAACACAACGGCCATTGTATTCCCAATCTGTATTGTTCCACTAATTATTAAAGAGCAGGAACTAAAAGCAATCAATTCGCATAGATAAACACTTACTTACACCACTCCTGCTGGAGAAAGAACAGACTCGGCTTCCCAAATAAAAATGCAGAGAGTATAGCACATTTTGCAAGGCATGCAGGTTGACTTAGAGAGATTCATGTATGACTTTATAATGTTATAATTAATTTTGCATTCTCAGCTCTCCAGCTGCTGCTCCGTTCAGAAGCAGAGCTCATATACTTCGAAATCGGTCTGCGGAACACAGGAATTGACTATTCAGATATAATCGCATGATATCGATTATTCCATAGAACTACTGAAATATGAATGTTTTATATAAAGCTTTTGGTTTTAGAGTTTCTATTTTTATTTAATATATGCGCATTAAAGACCAAGCAGGGAAGCAAATGTCTTTTCTGTAATCTGTTGCACTGAGTTTACCAGTTGTTTATCACTCTCTTATCAGGAAGTCGGGAGCTAATGACAAGAAATACCTGTTGGTGTTAACCTCCTCCCCCTCACCTACTTTTTTAAGGATTGCCTCTTCTACAGGCCAGCTGATAGATCTGGATAGGAATTAATCCGGTATGTCTGGTGGCCAGATCTCTACTGCTGCGTGCAGGGGCAGGGGTAAACTGGTATGTGGGTCTCACAGCAGCAGAGGAGGAGACGAAGAAGGGAAAGAAATAAAAAATAAGAAAGAAAAAGAAAATGGAAAGCTCGGATTGCTTCAGACACTAGACGTATCCTGATACTTGAGCATAGATTGATTCAATACGGCATTTTCCCCGCTGTGTCTGCAAGGCTATTGAAAGGGCTTCTCCAAATGTAATTTTATATTATTTTTTTTTATCAACTGCATGTTTAATTGATTAACAATAGGCTGCCCTGGTAACCCGCAATTCTTCAACTATTACCATCTCCCCTCCTGTCGGTGGCGAGCCCGTTCCCCGGAGCACCTCGTCAGATGCGTTTTCTCCATCCTACCTAACTGAAATTACCCAAGGTGTTCCGTGAAGAAGCCGGCCATAAACGTCAGGCGACTTCATCTGATTAAATACGGAATGCGTGCTCACTCACAGGTCTCGGAAAAATAAACCACACAGTTTGATGAATAGCGGTTGGTTGGGGGGTGTGTGTGTGTGTGTCCCCTTCCTGTTAGCTCCTAGGCATTTTTTTTTCAGTTCGTCCCGGGCTGGTAAGCCGGCGCAGGTTGCGGGTGAAGGGCTTGCGGGAAGCGCGGTGGCTTCCAGCCCTGCGGCCCCATCCCTACCTGCCGGCCTGATCCCGCCCCGCCCGGGCGGCGTTGGCGTTGCGGGGCGCAGGTGCGGGCCAGGAGGCGTGGAGCGGCCTAGTGCGCCTCGGCTCCGCCGGCAGCCGCTCGGTGGGGCGGGCAGGGCCCAACGCCGTGCCCTGGGGCTGGCGGGGCTGGGGAAGTGCGGGGGGGGGGGGGGGTTAGAGCCCCGGCGCCGCCGCGGGGGGGGTGGGGAGGGCACGGGACCGCCGGCACCGCGCCTCGTCCCGGGAGCCAAAGGCCAGAGCTCGACTGCGGCCAGTTCACCACCGGTCTCTGAAGAGTCCCTCTAGAATAATAATAATAATAAGCATAAGCATACGCACATATATGTATCTATTTATGTTTGCCCTGAGAAGGAAAGAGGGTGCTTTCCTCTTGTCCCCCCGTACCCGGACCGGAGTAGAGCTGGCAATGGCTGGAAGCTGATGCTGGCCAGGGCCGAAGGGAGTGGGCAGAGGAAGCGATTACGTTATTTGGGAAATTAATTACACCGTGACCGTGTTCCAGGAGATTTATCTGAACTTCAAAAGGGGGAGGGGGGGGGGGGGGGAGGGAGCTACCCCTCCGGAAGAAGTCACCCAGGCCTCTTCCCCACGCACCAGACCAGGAAGAATAGAAATATAGAAATGAGAAGAAGATGAGGGGGCTTTTTACGTTTGGGTTTGTTTTTTTTTTTTTTTTTTGCCTTCATGTGCAAACGCGCTCCACGACTAGATCTTGACTGTTTGTGGCAACTTAGAAAACTATAAAGCTCCGGCTGCCAGGAACAGCGCGATCCTACGTCTGCTGATTTGAGCGGTTGCTGCTTTCTCCTGCCATATAGGGCAGCGCTGCTACACAGTGCCCGTCCCCTGCGCGCCGCCCGGCGCCCTCGGCCCGGCCCTGCGCGCCCACACGCGTGCAATGCGCACATCTGAGATACGTGTGCGTGAATATAGCGCTTTCGGCGACTGCGTGTGTGAAGGGATGCATATATTTACAACACATATTCCTTTCTGTTCCCCGCGTGGATATAGAAAGAGGGAGAGGGGGGATGTAATCGAGAGTATGCGAAGGAGTATTTATGGTTGCGCGAGTCCGGAGAGGAGCTGATGAGCGGTATCATCGTTTGGCTTCAGCAGTGTGCTCGCAGCCGGAGAAGCTGGGTTGCATTACAAAGCCTGCCTTGCCTTCGCTGCCTGCCTTCGCTGCCTGCCTGCCGGCCGCGGGAGGAGACGGGGCCGGAGCGGGAGGGGGCGGGCCCGCCGCGCTATGCAGATGAGCGGCGGTGACGGACAGCTCTGTTTTCCAATGTCCCTCAGAAACTCGAGTGCTCCTTCCCTCAACTCTTCACTTCAGACTCTATACTTCCCCCAAAATACAGGCTCGCAGGCGCTGGGGGAGCTGGCTGGCTGGCTGGGAGAACTCCATAGGCAGCAGCCACTTTTCTGATTTCGGGGGCTCGCTTCTCTCTCTCCCCCTCTCCCCTTCTGTTTCTCTCCCTTTCTCTCTCTCTTTCTCTTTTTATTAACCCTCTCCTCTTCCGCCTCTCCCAGATGCCCTTCCCCTCCTGGTTAGATTTCTGACCGCTCCGTTTATTTTCCTTTTTTTTTTTTGGGGGGGTGGGGTTTTTTTTTTCCTCCTGTTTGTTTTTATTCTGACCGGGTGCGCATGGGGGGGAGCATATAACAATTCTGATTCTCTACATAACTGCACAGAGCCAACCGGGGGTGGGGTGGGGGGGAGAGAGAGAGAGAGAGAGAGAGAGAGAGGGAGGGAGGGAGGAGGAGGAGGAGGAGGAGGAGGAGGAGGAGGAGGAGGGAGGGCGAGGGAGAGGGAGAGCACGAAAGCAGCGCCAGGAGCAGCGGCAGCAGCAGGGCCGGTCACCCTCGCCCCCTCCCTGCTCCCGTGCACGCCAGTGCAAGCCATGTCCTATCCTCAGGGTTACCTCTACCAGCCCCCCGGCTCGCTGGCTCTGTACTCCTGCCCGGCGTACGGCGCGTCGGCGCTGGCGGCCCCCAGGAGCGAGGAGCTGGCCAGGTCTTCGTCGGGATCGGCGTTCAGCCCTTACCCGGGATCGGCAGCTTTCACCGCCCAGGCGGCGGCCACAGGCTTCACCAGCCCGCTCCAGTACTCCACAGACCCCGCCACGGGATTCCCCTCCTACATGGTAACTACCGAAGAGAAACCCTCTCCTTCTTCATTAGCATCCGCATTCTCATCCTCATCATCTTCAGCCTCTTTCCTCACACACTTACCATCAGCCCCCGACACCACGCTGCACAGCCGGGCGCCCCGCGCTGTCTCCGCGCTGCCGGCGCCAGCCGCGCACCCACCGCCCGCCGCCTCCCAGCCCGCCGGGGCCGGCGGAGCCGGGCGGAGCGGAAAGGAACGGCGGCCCGGGGCCGGGGCCGGGGCTCTGCCTCGCTCCGCGCCCCCGCCGAGCGCGGTGCAGGCGGGCCTGGGACCCGGGCTCGCCCCGCGGTTCGCGGAGCCGTGCGGGCGCCCCGATTAAAGAAATATGGATCGTCTCAGTCAGTAGGGTTGGATGCTCTCATTCCCCCCCTCCCCCCCGCTTTCTCTCTCTCTCCCCTTTTTTTCCCCCCCTTTTCGCTGTGGTAGGATAGGGGAGGGTTCCTTTTTTTTTTTTCTTTTTTTTTTCCTCTTTTTCCCCCCTCTCTTTTTAAGTCGGTGTTTAGAGGCGCTGCAGGCTTTATCCCCGTGTGGTTTTATTTACTTTCAGTGTGTTTTGTGCTAATGGTTTAACTGGATTTTAGGAATGAAAAGGAGCATCTGTTTGCGATCTGTGAGCTTCGCTTAAGCCCAAGATGGTTGTGGTGGCCGCAGTTTCGGATTTCACTTTCTTCTTATTAGTTAACAGGGGCATTCTCAATTGCGTGTGTGTGTATTCTGTGCATAAATTATAGAAATAAAACCATAAACTATAGAAATAAACTGCGCGTCTAGATGTTTATGTAGTTTTATAAACACACACACACACGGGGTCAGACACGTATCTAGTCCGTACACACAAAGACCTGTGCCCGGAATTTGAGTCTGGAGCCGCTGTCGAGATCCTACAAGGGGATGGCAGCGTAGTAGTTCGCTCTCTCCCTGCAAAGTGACAGGGAAACTACTTGCTTTCTGTCTGTAAAAAACGGTGCATAAATTGTCGTGCAGTCTTTATTCGGGGTGGTATAAAAGATCTGAGGACCTCGCTTGCTTGTTTTTCCTGTTAAGAAGCAGTAGGCGAGTGGCTGGAAGTTGCGGCGAGGTTGTGAACTGTGCGGGATATTGGGTGATGTTGCGCCTGTGACTCGCCGTTCCGTGGGATTCAGAAACGTGCTGAAAGTTAGCGAGTTCCTTAGCGATATCTTTAACTTTTCTTGCATTATGCAGACTTAAATAAGCGCAATTTAAACGTTAAAGGGCGAATTAAAATGCTAATTACATCGCATTTGAACAATTCGAAACGGTGCATATCTTCTGATTTGCAAATTGGATTTGCAATGCATTAGTGCAGTGAATTGCTAAGTGGCGGCTTTGTTGTATTTTCTATAGCAAAAAAGGAAACATCTTTTGAACCTTTGAGAGAAATGTAGATATCAAGACACTACCTGTAGGGCCTTTAAAATGTCTACGCGGTTCAAAAATTATATTGGGAAATATTCAATTACAAGAAGCTGAAATTAGTCAGAAAGATTAAAACATCGCCGATTTTAAGCGCGTGTGCCTGTGTCTGTGTGCGGGGCGGAGGAAGGAGGGGGGGAATCGCAACTTAATGGCCTTTGGGTGCTGCTTCTCCCCCTCATAGAATATGGATACAAGACACCATCCTGGGGAAATACAAATATAACCGCCGATCTCGCCTTGACAACTTACTAATGGCTATCAGCAATAACAAATTGCCAACCCCACCGTTTTGTTCTCTCCAGGGCTCCCCTTACGACGCCCATACGACGGGGATGACCGGAGCCATCAGCTACCACCCGTACGGCAGCCCTGCCTACCCCTACCAGCTGAACGACCCCGCGTACAGGAAAAATGCCACCCGCGACGCCACGGCCACGCTGAAGGCCTGGCTCCAGGAGCACCGCAAGAACCCCTACCCCACCAAGGGCGAGAAGATCATGCTGGCCATCATCACCAAGATGACCCTCACCCAGGTCTCCACCTGGTTCGCCAACGCTCGCCGGCGGCTCAAGAAGGAGAACAAGATGACCTGGGCCCCGCGGAACAAGAGCGAGGACGAGGACGACGACGAAGGCGACGGGGCCAGGAGTAAAGAGGAGAGTCCCGAGAAGATACCCGAGAGCAACGAAACCTCCGCCGAGGACGAAGGTGGGCGCGGGGTGACCACGGCCGCGGCGGGTTGGCCCCATCCCGCCCCGTCGCGTCCCCCCGGGAGCGGGGCAGCGAGGAAGGGGGTGGTGGGTGCTGGGTTAACAAAAGAGCCCCCAAAACATGTCCCGTCCCGTCGCCTTCGGCTGCTCAGGCCGCTTGTCGCCGCGAGGTGCCGGTGGCCGGGGCGGGCGGGGGGTCGGCGGGCGGAGGTGCTGCGGCGGACGGCGGCGCAGTGCAGGGGGCAGGCGGGGCAGTGCGGGGGATGCCGCGGCGGGGCTAGCCCGTAGGGACGGATGCTCCTCGAAATGGGATTGCAGCGGCAAGGACGGGCCGGCTAGCGTCTCCCTGCCCACCGCAGTGGCGGTGGCGGCGGCCGTGGTCGCCTCTCGCCCGCTCTTTTTTGCCGCCCCGCCCTGACTGTGCCTTTCTGTGCCCGGCGGACCCTTGCAGGAATCAGCTTGCAAGTCGACTCACTGACGGACCACTCCTGCTCCGCCGAGTCGGACGGCGAGAAGCTGCCCTGCCGAGCGGGAGACCCACTCTGCGAGTCGGGCTCGGAGTGTAAGGACAAGTACGAGGACATCGAGGAGGAGGAGGACGACGACGACGACGACGAGGAGGAGGACATCGAGGAGGACGAGGGCGGCGGCGGGGAGCGCGACCCACCGGCCAAGCCCGCCACCTCCTCGCCGCTGGCGGCCGTGGAGGCCCCGCTCCTCGGCCACCCGCACGCCGACGCCGCCCGCAGCGCCAGCAAGGCGGCGCTGGGCGGCCGCGCCTCCCCCGGCCCCCCGACGCCGGCCAGCAAGCCCAAGCTCTGGTCGCTGGCCGAAATCGCCACCTCGGACCTCAAGAGCCAAACCCTGGGCCAGGGCTGCCAGCCCGCGCCGCTCTCCTCGGCCACCCCCGCCTCCGCCCCGCACAGCGCTGCCTACTCGCCCTCCTCCCTCCTGGGGAGGCATATTTATTACACCTCACCTTTTTATAGCAATTATACAAACTATGGGAACTTTAACGCTCTCCAGAGCCAGGGAATCCTGAGATACAACTCCGCAGCGGTGGCTTCAAACGAGGGACTAAGTCAGACTGTCCTAAATGCCAGCTCTGCCCACAAGCAGAGCAGTGACTCTTTGAAAACGATCACTAACCAGCTAGAACAACATTACAGGCCCTCTAGTTACGACTCTAAGAAAGGTAGGTGACTTGGTTTTGCCGCTTTCTGCCCCCTTCTCCCTCGCCTTCCCTCCCCGACCCGTGCAAGTCCTTTATACCTCTATACACTGTAAATACTGAAACCTTCTCTGGAGGGACCGCGAGCGCCCTGTCACCACTACTACCGCCGACTGAAGATGGGCAATAGTATAATCTGGGGATAAAAACCGGCATGTCGCCGTCGTATCGGTATCTGCCTCTAGGAACCGAGAGAGGAAATGTTAAAAGACGATTTTTAGATGTGGCTCACAGGCTGCAGATACAGCTTTTCAAACTAATCTTTAGAAGGAAAACTATACGCAAAGATGACCAGAGAGCACTGACCAATTTCCACACACACCCCACCCCCACCCCCTCCTGCCCCGACGAACTGCTTTTGCTGTCTTTGTTTCCGGTATTCTCATGTTATTTTGCAGCTTTGGGTTCTGATAATTGCTGACCTTGGACGTGAAATTATGTGGAGTGTGAAATTTTTAACTGAGTTTGGGGTTTTGTTTTTTTTTCCCGAAAAAGTTTTGCACTAATGTAATTGTCAGCTTATTCTAACAAAATACTCAAGCTACGGGCAGTTATAAAAAATTTGCCAGCCTTTTAAAAGACCTAGCTACGAATTCTGCGGGAGTGAGAGTTGGGACCTGCACACACTGTATAATCTAGTTAGCTGGCTGTGTCCTGTGACTAACTGACGGTTGTATTTTGACAGATCCCACTGAAGTCTGCACAGTAGGAGTACAACCATACCTATAGAAGTGCAATCACACAGCAATGCAAGTAAGTGAGAACATTTTCTATTACACTGATCATTTGGCATCAGGTCTAAGACAGGCTGCACAGTTCTAGACTTGCTTAACATTAATTTCTTGCTTAATTACTTAAGAGTCTGATTACAAAGTAAGACACTTTTCTGCTAGGTTTGGTTGGTGTGTTTTGTTTTTTTTCTTTAAAAAAAACAAACCAAAACAAAAAACCTTCTCATTACTTTTCTTTCCTGGGTTTGTCTTAATTTCAAAGTCATGTTAGACAGTTCCCTCACTTTGCATACTCTTTGCTTGTGTAAGGCTAAGCCGTAAGGACTATTTAAATGTTACAGAAAGAAAGCTTTAGAAAAAATGTCTTTTAAAAACAAAGTGCTTGTGCTCACGTGGCAGTGATAAAATTGTACATTCTGAGTAAGGCTTCACGCAGTGACCGTGTATTTAAAATAAAAAGGGACAATTTTTAGAGAGCGACATACATCTTGAGCAGGGTATGTTACCTGTGAAGTGCGTCTTGCCTAGCTAGCAATGGTACTCTTAATACCGCCACTATTTAGGGCTAAATAAACAACAACAAGAAGAAGTCGCCTTGCCGATGTTTTTTCAACTAATTCTTTTGTTAGAAGAAATAAGACGAATAAGAATTTGCCTCACTTCCTTTTTTTTTTGTCTTCCCCCCCCCCTTCCCCGTTTAATGGTGTTAGAGTGTAATTGAAGGATTTTTGGATGATCTGGTTTTTTCCTTGGTCCACAGGTAGGTGTCACAATTGCTTTGAAAAAAGTCAGCAAGCCATCATCTCTCCCCGAGCTAATATATATAACAAATCTCTAAATCCGGATCACATCTTGTGCCACTGTATAAAAGAAGACCACAGAGCACTATTAAATCTTCAGACTCTAATTATTAAACCAGAATTTTGTTGGACATATGTGAGTTTGCTGGTATAGTATAGTTTCCCCAATGTATGTGTGACCTTTGAAAACAGATCTGTTTTTCTCAGGATATCTTGAATTGATCACTTCATTGCCACGGTATCTATTCGATAGGTGTGATAGGATTTATTGTAAAATTTATTTGTAAAAGATGTATACAGTAGAGATAATAAAGATGTGATTGGAGAACTTGAGTCCTTACAAAGTGGAAACAAATTTGATATTTATTTTTGTAACGATATAAAGCTTCTAGTAATTTATGCAAGTTGTATTGCAATGGAATCTAAACTTTTTGTAAATAAATTTTGCCTGGTTTTTATTTGAAACGTTGATGGTTATACAATCTTTGGTTGTTTAACGAGAATTCTTTACTAATTTATATCTTTAATTGTAAATAAAAACAGACTAGTCTGCAACAATACGGTGTTTTTGGTTCATTTTCCCCAAAATAATAATCTATTCTTTAGAAAATGACGAAAGTTGTAATTTCACTAGTAAGGCTTAGACCATAAAATGAGTAAGCAATTTAAGTATGTTGCAAAGATATGCTTTGCATAAATTAATTCCTTCTGGGTTGTCCCGTTATGCTTAAGCTTTAAATACACACATGTGTGCAAATACATATTTGTATATATACATGCATATGTGTAGAGAGTGTGATGTGAATACATGCATGTTTCTTATAAACTATTTATGCTGGGTGTGAAGTAGCTCTTTATTTGAGTTAGCATTCTTCAAATCCGACATTTCAAGGGGGGGGGAAAAGAATTATAATTAGCTATGGCTTATTTCTAATTTCTTTGTTTCTGCTTCTGGCTAAAATATGCTAAGGGGAAAAAAAAGAAGATAAAAAAGTTCAATTCCTGCTTTTTATGATTTTCCCTTATTTTCTTTTTATCAGTAAACCATATCTTTACAGTCGCTTTGGAAGTCTACTTTGACTGGGCTCATAAAATTGCTAAGTAATCATTTTATTTTTTAGTAAAATAATGGGAATCCTCATATAATATAATTTCAGAAAAGAAACGAACAATCATTTATTTTCCCCAAAAGATAAATTGAGTGAATATAACTTACGGTTATAAAACAAGAATAATAGCTTCTTAGATTGCCCTTTAATCAATCATACACTTATTTTTCAAGAGGCTCATCTATTTTATTCCATGATTAATAATGTTCCAGCGTGAGAGCATTATTAGATCCCAGCAGGGGAGATCCTGAATGCTTTTAGCTGCTTTGGAATGGTCAGTTGGGGTTCATTATGGTCTGATATTGAACAATTTATAAAATCTTGTCTAAACATCTGCCAGCTCAGATAGGCCGATGTGTCTGAAGATGGGAAATTGCTGGACCAGTTGATATTGACAAACGGATCTCTCTCCAGTGGCTTTTTGTTCAGTGAAAATTAGTGGCCTCTTGCTCAGGTCTTGTTAGAAAGGGCATTTGAAAGTGATCTTAGATACTTGAGGCATCAGCCTTGGGAATGTTAACTGGATAAAGAGCTGTGCTAGTCTGGAGTCAGGAAATATGCTGTGATTATATTAAACAGGGGAAAAGGAAGCTGTTTTTCTTAAAAACATATATGCAATTCCCATGATCAATCTTTGCCTGCACTCCACCTCCCCCCCTTCATATTTTACCCCTATAAAGACATCTAACTGATTGAGAAAATGCATGTGTTTTTCAGCTGATAGGGCAGAAATTAATATTGTAATTCTGGAAAACTCTGGGATCCATCTAGCTAAATATAAAACACTAAAGATCTTTGCAGCTGGAGGCCTACTCATCTTCTTACGTTGTTTGTAGAATGATGCTTCTTTGCTCCTGTAACATCCTGTTTTTCACTGAGGTAAAATGCAATTGTATCTGTGTGCAATGTGTAGTACGATTAGACAAACAGCTAAGAAGTAATTCAGTTTCCCCCCCCTCCAATTTAGCACGTGATGTAGATGCAAATATTTACTGTAATTGTCTTTGACCGTCTTTACTGTGCGCTCTAGGAAGATTTTATGGAGCGAGTTTTTATGTTGGGGGAGATGCTTGAACTTTCTTTTCCCCACTCTTGCACTTACTCTATCTGCCCCCACCACCCACGTTTTATGTTCCAGGTCTCTATTGGACACAACGTGTACATTTCAATTGGTAAAAACCAAAAGCTGTGGCAGAGATTAAAAAAGGCTAACGACATTCCTTTGATGTTTATACACCCAAAGACTTATAAAAGATTTCCATAATTTACCCACCCTTGCTAGTATTTAGACCTGGATTTCTTTCTGGAAAGAAAAGTAGAAAGACTTGGAAAACTCGCTTTTAAGTATTCACTATGTATGTAAAACCCAATGGACTTCTCTCATCCTCTGAGAAACTCACGAATGGTTCATGGATGCAGATGGGCGACACCCAAATGGGTTTATTTGGCAAGTAAACTTATTTTTGAAACAAGAAATTAATGGGCAAGAACTGCATATTCAACGTCATTTGAGATTTAATAATCAAAATTAAAAGCAGAAGGGAAGTGTAGCCTTGCTAGATTGTTGGCACAAACAAAGCGATTATTTCAGTATAGCAAGAAAGAGAGATGAACGGTAAAATACATCACTTTGTGTACGGTTTATTTCATAACGATGCTAATCAGCCCGCTGGGACTAAAATCTCACGCCCCTTTCTATATTTATTCCCTCTCCCCCCACCCCCTCCCCTCGTTTCTGTGCTCGTTTCGGAGAGGGAAAGACAAACCCTCGCCTCTTCGGGGCCAGAGGTTTCATTAGAGCTGATTTATTGAAATTCAGGCTTTAATCTCAGGTGGGATCCCGGAGGAATTGACGCTGTCGTCAAATAGGAAGAGGGTCGCTTTCCACTTTGCACTTCCTGGGCTGCTTTTTCCCTCGCTCCCTGCAAATGTCAACATTTGTTCTCAATAAGAGAGTTATTGTTTCGGGAAAGCTGCTCACCAACTGCCTCTGAGAGCGGAAAAAAGCGTCGCCCACCTTTGTTTGGCTGGAGTCGGGGGGAAGGGATGGGGACGGAGGTAACCCGCCGCCCAGGCCAGCAGCGGGCGGACGGACAGACAGACAGACAGACAGACAACTGCTGCTGTACCCCAGCTCCGGCTGGAGGGGAAAGGGCCCGGCTAAGGGGAAAGTTAATATAAAGCGCAATGGGAGTCTGCGTTTCCCTCCCAGCTCCATTCGCATCTCAGCCAACCGACGTGGCTCTCACCCCTGTGAGAGGGAGGGAGGTTTCAGGGAAAAAAAAAAAAAAAAGTAACAAACCCACCAGCACCAACAAAGAGAACTGCCTGCCCAAACGTCCACGCGCGGAGGAGCTCTCCAGGTTTTGGGGGTGAAAGGTGATTTTCAGGTGAAGAAACAAATTGCAAGGTGCACGGTCTGATTTAGCCCTACGCGGCGGCACCCACCTCCCTAATGGGCCATCAATTAGCTCCCGACGGGGGGGCCGGCAGCCCCGCTGCGGGGAGCGGGAGCGGCCCGGGGCCGGCCAGCCCGCAGGGGAGCGGAGCGGAGCCGAGCGGAGCAGAGCAGTCCAGTCGGGCCAGTTACGGCCCGTCCCGCTCGGTCGCGGCCCTTCCGTGCCCAACCTCACAGGACCCCCAGCCCACCCCACCCCCTCGCCCCCAGCCCCCAGCCCTCTCACCACTGGAAGTTTCTGCGTTCCGTCACATGTTACATCTCACTTAAAGGCGGTTCAGATTCACCGCGCCGCTGAGGAACCGTGGCAGGGATGTAATCAATACCGGGAGGATTTTACTGCTTATTAACTTTTGGGGAAGGGGAAAAAAAAAAGAAAGTGGAATTTACATAGAGGTCGATTCGTTGCCTTCTGCATTCAGATATTTCTCGGGTGCTTGGGCAAGCTTCTCACGATCCAAATAGTTGAAAAGAGCCTTTCCATTGTAGGAATTGAATAATGATGGCAAAAAGTATTGTTATTGACAGTAATGTTGCACATTAAGGAATACGTTTTTCACCGCTTTGTTTCTGATCCGGTAACTAATAACTCAGGTATGTTTCCGGCTTCTAAAGAAATAAAAGCGAGGAAAAAAGAAAAAAAGTTAAGAAACAAAGGGATCCACGGTGAATATTCAAAGCACCCATGCATCTAATCCCTGATTATTACTCGGCAGCTCTGAAGCAGAGTCTTTATTAGAACTACAGAGAGAACGCGCGATCGGCGGGGCGGAGGCTGGCGGGTCGGTAGCTCGGAGGCAGGCAGGCTCCGGAGGAGCGGTTTACCTGTAAGCGCCCTGGCCGAGGTGACAGCCGGGCTCCCGCAATCTGGACCCGTGCGTCCCCCCCCGTGTGTCCCCCCACTCACCCCCCGCAGCGGTGACTCAGGGGGAATGTGACCATTTCACATCCAATCCGGGCCGAGCCGGCTGCATTTTCCCTGAGCAAAAGTAAGGGACGGACGCGGCCGCTCTGCCTCGGGGGCGGCCACCGTTAACTTTCCTCCTTTCGGCGTTTGGGGACTGAAAGGAAAGGGGGGGAGCGGGGGGGCGGTCACCCCGGCCCAGCCCTCCTCGGAAAGACAGGAGCGCAGGTTGGCAGCGAAAGTCATTTCTGCCCCACCTGGGCTTGTTGTCATCCGTGACGGGGGATTTCAAAACACTACAGAATATCTGGGAGGGAGGGGAAAATATATAATCGTACTGCTTCTCGTAGGGCGGCTATGTGGGATATTGTCGCTGTTCGGACTCTCAAAAAACGCCCAGAAAAAAAAAAAAAAGTATGTGCATTTTTATAGGGAGATAAATTGACAATTTATTGTGTATAACTTCTGATCAATTATTAATCCTTAGTGTCAACAACAAGGTTATAATTACCTTCAGTTATTTAAAGGAATATTTATTTTTTCTTCTCTCTGATCTGGTAATTAGTTAATGCTCTGGAGTAATGAATTCAAAGCTGATTTGGTAATGATTGAGACAGTTTTTCCCCCCTCTCTTTTGGCAGCTCCCTTCGTGGCGGGGGGAGGAGGGAAGTGTCTCCCTCCTATTTGCAAAGTCCATGTAAAGGCAAATCGCGGCGCGTTTCACTTTTCAGACCATAAATAACGATTCTGGGAGGAAAAGACCGAAATGACAAACAAATAGAGCGCAGCTGGGATGAATAAGGCCGATCAAAGTTGGCGGGGGCCAACGCTTCCCGCAGCCGCAGCAGGTCTGAGTCCCATAAAGGTGCCAGCAGCTCTTACTTCGCTCCCCGAGATCAAGAGAGACGGCGAGCAGGACATTTTAACCCCGTGACATCTTTCCGCGAGCGGAGGAGGAAGGGGAGGAAAAAAAAAGAGGGAAAGGGAAGGAGGGAGCAGAGTATTTCTTGTTTGGGGGAATCCTCCATGCCTTCATGATGGCCCCGGGGAAGGGGAGGGTGTGCTTTACCTGGAGCCCGCGCAGCCCCCGCCCAGCCCGTGCATGGTGCGCGGGGGTGCGAGGCTGGGCTCCGCTCCTCGGAGCGGGAGAGGCACAGCCTTGCGCTTTTAAAAGATCCCGAACCCGCCTCAGCCCTGGGGATGGGGAAGCAAGAAATTATTACTATTAATTATTTCCACCCCCACTCCCCTTTCGGGAGCTCAGTAAAGCTTGATCATGAAGAATAGCCGCAAAAGGGCAGCCCGCAGGGACCGTGGCTGTCGCCTTGCTCCCGGGTCTCGGGGCATGGGTAAACCCCCTCCTCCCTGGGCCTGGGACATGGCAGTCAAAGGCGACGTAACCACTGAAAAGCCTCCCCCCCCCCCCCCCCCGGTGTGTGGTGCTGAGTTGGGGTAGCAACTTCATCGTTGTCCCCCTCCCCGCTTTCCTCCAGACCTCCACTTAATGTAGTGTCAGGCGAGGTCTCGGAGCCAAAAGGACTTTTCGTTTTTAGCGCGATGGGGCTCGTTTTACGGCAGATCTGCGTGAGATGGAATATGTGTATGTAATATTATATATAATAGCCATATGTTTTATATATAAAATGTTTCCCCCGTGCAACAAAACTGCACTGGGAATTGCAGTGCAAAATGCAAGTTTTAAAATTAATTCATCCTGACAGGTTTGACATCGCCCGGCTCCCTTTTTCCTGCAACTCCATCCGCAAATGAATGCCGCTTCCAGAGTGTATGTTTTAATTTGTCACATCAAGGCAATAAAAGGCAGCAATATATACTTAAGCCAGTTAACATTGTAATAACAGGTTTAAAGGAGCAATTAAATGGTAGTGAGTCGCATGTCTGACTTTCTATAGGCATTACCACATCAATGGTACCTTTTAGACTGACTATAACTTAGCATGATTGTCTCAATTAGTTTAGCTACATGATAGTTATTGTGAACTCTGTGAGTAATCAATGTTACGCAAGCTTATGGGAAGGAGTCTTTAACAGGGGTGAGCAGCAGCTAAGTAACACGGACCTCCTATTTCCAAAAAACACCTTTCTCCCTCTCCCCCCCTTCATTTCCTTCCCCCAGCCCGAAAGAAAGAAACGGTAATTTATAGTCTTATAAATCTGTTTCCGAGATCGGTGTAGCTGAACGTAGATTTACAGGCAAATAACGAGTTCTGCCGCGGCTGATAAACGAAACAGCCGCTTCAGCCCAGCGCGGGTGGCGAGGCACGCTTGCTACGCTTCTCCTTTTTAGTAGTGTCTGTCGTGGCTGCTCGTTTGTCACGATTCAGCCCCGAGCCACGAAGAACCTTGAGGGATGCTCACATCAAATGACATGTGTGTACATAACAATTGCGGGCGCCTGCTTTTCCCTTTGCTGATAGCGGAGCTGGTCCGAGTCGGTGGGTTGCGGTGAGAGACCCGTGTCCCGTGTGTGCGTGTAAACCAGAAACGGTCGTGGAGGGGTGGGGATGTCAGAGCGAGGGGCAGAGGGAGGAATGACTGCAGCAGAGCGGGGGGATAAGTACCGTATAGCGCAGACAGAATGGTCCTGCCGGAGCAACCGGCTGTTTAGTAACTTGTTAATTCTTTTCCACCTACAGACTCTCTCATTAAATACCGAGCCACGGGTGGCTAATGCAAAATACAAAGGGCTGCAAATTTAGTGGGAGTTGCACGAACTGTTTCAAAACACTAACAAGTTTGTAATGTTTTCTGTCACGCGGGGGGTGGGGGTGGGGGGCGAGAGAGCGTGTACCGTTAAAATTTAAGATAAACAAGATGCAGGGATATTTCTGTTGGTGAAGTTATTCTCATTAGTCCCAACAATGTCTCACCATTAGACAAGGCTGGAGTCAGCCTCAGTCTCAAGATTTCAGATCTGCAAGCTTTTTTTTTTTTTTTTTTTTTTTTTTTGCATGCACATTACATTTCTGTCATGCTTTGCAGCAGAACACGATATCCCCAAAGATCCCAAAGAAAAAAAAATACTCTGACAGCAACCATTAGTTAAGAGTGCAATGAATAAACCCCTTGCACAAGAGTATCAGGACTAATTAAGATTCTGTTTAGCAGCGCTGGATGGAATGTTAATGTAGCTTTGACTAACTGGGAATAAGCAGGGGGAAAAACTGCATTTTAAGAGGAATGCTGGGGTGATAACATCTCTCGCTTCTTCTGTCCAAGGTCTGCCCAAGCCTGTTACAAAGTCATTATCTCAAATTACTCCTGTACTTCATTTTTAGAGGGTTTGGGCAAGATCCCCTGGCGTTGAAGCGCTGCCTAGAGCCTCACAAAGCCAATACTCTCTAAGGGGATAAAGGCTGAATCAACCCACTATCTCTGCCTTCGAGAGTTTGCTGGTACCAGTTCCTTGGACAAATACAGCCAGGATTCTGGAGGCAGATTAGGATCTATTGCTGGCGTCTCCTCGCAAATCCCTAAAGGGTTTTTGACCCTTTGAAGTTTCGTCTATTTTGCTTACACAGAAGTTTACATGATTAAGTCAGGATTTTACAAGGCTCAACAAGGCAAATTTAGTCACCTCGGAACACTCAACACCGAAAAAAAAGTAAAATATCCAGTTGTCCTGCTACTTGTTTAGCTCCAGAAATACTAGCATACTGTAATATTTACAGTGACTGGTTTACTAAAGGAGAAAAGAAATCTGCAAGACTGCTTGAGCAGGGCTGGGTAAAAAAATCCCCTTCCCCCACGGCGTAGTTATTATTATTAATTACTATTAATACTTTTTATTAATTACTATTAATATTTATTATTATAATTACGATATTTATTTTCAGCCTTTTGTATAGTAATTTCTCCCTCCCCCCCTTTCCATTCTCAATGATCATAAATGCTGCTATATTTCTTGGAGAGTGGATAAAATTTCTCAAAGTCCTTTCCAGTCTTTCTAATATTTCCAGCCTGCCTTCACTCTTCCTTATCCAGGAAGTTGTGCTTTTTCAACGTCGAGCAACAAGCCTGCCTAACCCTTCTCTCTGAAACAAACTTTTGCAAATGCTTTACTTGTTAAAAGCAGCCTCGCATAATGCAAATCTTTGCTTGGAAGGAGAGGGCTAGGAATTGACAGTGTAAACAGGAGAGGAGGAGCAGAGCTCTTTCTCGGGGAATAGCTATCTACTTAAAGAAGTCCCCTGCAATTAGAGCAGGAGGGCTATAGCTAGACTGCGGTTGCATCTGGCCCACCGTACTTGCATCGCCTTTTGTAAAATACAATCAATCTCTTTTTCTCTCCTTTTTTCTCTTTCTCTCTTCCTCTCTTCCCCTCTCCCATCAGAGGAAAGATCTCTCTGCTAACAGATCACTGTTGCAGAGTTATTTTTTACAAAGGAAGGAATGATCTGTTCAGGCTCTGAATTATTAATAATAGTAATAATAATAGTATTAATAATATTAATATTATTAATATTATTAACAATAATTAAAAATTTAAAATAAATAAACAGACCTGGCAGGCTGGAAACTTTGTGCAGCTGGATCAGTGAGTTGCAGGGACAACAAGGGCAATCAAGCGAGCAGCAGATTTCTCTTCCTCAATTGATTTATAATTGATGAATGGATTTTCTTGTGCAGCTGCAGCGTGGTTAAAAACTATTGAAGATGTAGGTGTCCTGGGAGGTGTTATTTTGTAAGGGAGACAGTTAGGAGTAACTGGGTGCATTTATCAGCAGGAGATCTGAGCAAGCAACATGATTACATTAGCTGTTAGTGGCTAGGATTCAACTTTCCATAGGCCTCGAGCACCTGCAGCCTCATAGGTGACTCACAGGAAAATGGGTTCCTCCCGGCTGCCAGTCGCATTGGTGCACTGATCTGGCACAGACCTCCCTGGTGACTTCTGTGAGGAGCAGTGCGCCCATCTTGGTGGCATGCCATACACCACTTAAAGATGGGCAGATGTCCTATTTCTGCTCTGACTTTCCCCCCTCCCTCTAGCAATGTACCTTGTAGTTAAAGCATTTGCAGGGTGTCTTAAAGAAAGAGAAGCTTTAAAATGGGTACCAAGAGATATGCAAAGCTGTTATGGTGCCTCTGGATTGTGGGTGTTTACCGGAGGTCTGAATGAACTTTAGAAGCTGGTCCCTGGTTGAGGGGCTTTCCGTGTGTTCCAGATTCACATTGTAAACCATCTGGGCTTCAGTGTGGTACCTTCTTCTTTTGTTGCTCTTTGGGGAAGAAACTAAAAAGTCTTCAGAGAGGGCAGGCCTCCAGGCATCAGGACCTCCCTGCAACCTTTGTAAAGGGGCTTAGGGTCATAATCATGAAGGGGACAAGATGTATGGAATAGAAAAGTCTTATTTGGCTTCTTATCCTTGAGATCACTTGGCTTCAGGATTGTGCTCTTTTTTTTTGGCCTTAAACTCACCCAAGAAATCATGTGCTGTCTTTCCTTATGTCTAGAAAGACTTCAGTCTTCCCAGAGGTGAGGATATTACGTCTAACCATGTTTGGGATGCTGGCCCTGACATGCCCCCGCCCCATGTCACTGAAGGGCTCAGGCTGGTACACCCTCCCCAAGCAGGCCTGACACCCCAGCCACCCACAGAAGGTGGTCACCCTTGCCTTCTCCAGCGCACCTGAGATGGAGCTGTTCCTGCTGGTGACAGCACAGCGCAAACCCATCATGAAACCTTTGGAGCAGGGACAGAATTCTATTCCCAGTGGAGTGACTTAAATTCTAGGGAACACAGCCATGTCCCTGCACTGCCTCTCGCTCTCCGGTGCGGTGTCCTTTGCCTCCTTTTTCTGCACAGCCCCATCAGGAGAGGGGGACTGAGACACCCCCCCTTCACCTTTCTGTGGGAGAAGGGGCACAGAGACTTCCCCATAGAAATGGTCTCCAGCATATGGACATTATTTTCCCTGAGCTGAGTTGTGTGTGTCGGCAGTGGGAGCAGATTTAAGCCACATTTTGCCACTTCTTGTATTTCCTATCGGTTAGCTGCACACAGCCGAGGTGGCTTCATACCCAGGGAGAGGGCTGCTCCGGGCTCAGCCCCTCGTAGGTGAGGAGCTGAGGGGGGAGCTGCCGAAATGCAGGTGAGGCTCAGTCTCACCAATGGGCCTGTGAGGGGAGTGCGAGGGGGAAGCAACAGGATTTAATTCCTCTCTTTCTCTTACTGCTTGCCCTTCCACTGGGTGGGAAGAACGTTATTCTCAGCACATGTTTCTTCTGGGGAAAAAAAACCTCCACAAAGAAACCCAAAACTTCCATTGCCATGCTCAGCTATATCGGTTTTTACAGATCAAGAAATTTTCTTCTTCTTTTTTTTTACCAATAAAAATAAATAAATTAAAAAAATGGGGTTTCATTTCTCTTCTGACTTTTGAACAAACCAAATTTTACACTGTAAGTCTGGGAGAGAAGGATTAATTTATATAATAATGAAATGTGCAATATTTACCTCATTACTCAGTTCCAGGATCTGGGGCTTTGAAGTAAAATACTCCAACCAAACAAATATGAGATTTCCTGTAAAACACTGAAATCTCACTAGACTTTAACATATTATTATCATCAGCAAAGTGACTGCATAATTACGTTTCTATTTCTCCATGTTTAGCTGGTGTTAATGTCTGTAAGCTAGATCTTCTTGCTTCATTGGGCCACATACATTTTTTTAAATTCTCATTAGAGCTTCAAAATGTGGTTATGGAGGAATAAAAATCTATCTCCTTTGGGTTTTTTCATAGTAAATCATCTAAATTGCAGCATATTATTGGTGAACATGTAAGAACACATAATTTAGTTTTCTTATGCTGAATTTGGAAAGCTGGTCATTACAAATAAATTGTTCATATTTTTTTACAACAGATACAAAGAACTGTATAGCGGGATCCTCCAAATGGCCTTTGTGCAAAGCCGCTTCTGAATTACAAACACACTGACTTCAGTGGGAGTTAAATACTCAAGAAGTAGCATTCAAATGAACTTTTCTTTATCTACAATAGCAAGAATGAAATTATAGTCCTGCAATTGACATAACAGGAAAAAATATTTACAAAAACTAATAAACAGAAGAAACTACTCAGTTAAAAGCACAACTTTTTTTGATGTTTTAGAGGACTAGAAACAATAAAAATGTCTATGGAAATATGGTCCATAATATCCTTGAAAAATCCATACAGCTGAGTCCAATTTCTGTTATTGAATCCAGTCCTAAAAAAAGTGGTAAAGCTGAACTATTCATCCTTAAGTTATTTTAATGTAGTGTGTGTATAAGTGTATTTTTATTAATGGAGCAGGTTTGCTATTCTGAAGATAATAAGTCACAGTGTAAATTCATAGTAAACTTGTTTTCAAGCTAATGAAAGGATTGGACAGCAGGTAAATCTATATATTTCATCTCTGTACTTTTTTCCCTTTTTATTTTATTCTAATCCCTTCTATAATGCCTAAAAATATTAAGCATGAATGCATTAGGTGCCTGTGTGAGTCAGTGGGAAATACGGCTTCAGTCAGCTTCCATTATCACATTGTCATTAGAATATTATAATTAAAACTATATAATGAATATGTAGTAAAAAATCAGTTGTGAGAAACAGCCTTTTTTGAAATATGTCAAATCACTCATCAATACTGAGAAAGCAGTTTCTAACATTTTCCTATTGTGAATTAGCTATTTCTCCATTTGAAGAGAATAAAAGAATATGCCAGTTCTAAAATCCAAAATCTAAAATGCACACATTGTATGCAAGCCCATTTAATTAAACAGAAGAATTGTTATTTGGGAAATGTCATCTTTTTAGTGGAAAATTGCTACCATGGGTATCCACCTTTGAACAGAATGAAGAGAAGTCCAGTGGAAAAAACTTGTGTAGTCATATAATAACTGTATTGTAAAAAAAAAATAAATATATATATATAACTTTATTGTAAAACATCTGCATAAGAGGACAAAATTAAGATCCCACAGCCATTATTTATGAGACATCCACACTTTCAACTGCTTGAATTTAAAGGTTAAATAAGTTAAATGCACTTTTTAAAACCTGTTTTTTTAATACTGTAGTACCTAGGATTTCCTGAATCTGGTCATGTAGTGGAGGACCAAACTCCAGGTGCCTCTGGATCCCAAGACTGTGATGATCATGTCCCCAAGGCACGCTGGGTGTATCACAAGGAAAGCTATTGTCCTGAACTGGAGCTGGGGTGGGGCTGGGGATTTTCTTGCAGAAATCTGCTGTGAGGCAGTCCTCCAACTCCAGTTTTCTGTCATAGCTTCTCTCCCAGTCTGTGATTCCAGATGCAGCTGGTTAGTAGATCACAGATCAGGTCAGGCAATTGCATTTGATGTGTGTGGGTCATATGTAAGAAAGACCCATATGTAAGAGAGAAAGGGGGGGGGGGGGTAGAGAGGGAGAGAGAGAAAATAGCACTGCTTTGCAAATGTGCAAGGCACAAGCACAGTAAAAGGAAGATGTGTTGGGAATCAAATGGTATGAAATATGTGAGATCTGATATTTCCTTATGTATGTTATTTCCACATTTTTCAAAAAAGATAAAAATAAGTTGTGCTGTAACTACCTCTTACCATGTATCGTCATCAGTAAGAATCCGGCATTTTTTATATACACCTCATCAACTGACCTGGATGATCAATATATTCGGTAGTGTCAGGCGGAGGAGCTGGGACTGTGCTGGCTGCTGGGAGCCTAGCCCAACCACATTCTTTTCATCTCAGCTGCCTAAGTCAGATATTTCTGGAACAGCATCTACTGGTGGCAGAGAAAGGCTTCTTGTTTCTTGTCAGACCGACTTAGCCATCACAGAAATTAGTTGATGTAGGGAGTAAAGGGCAACTCTTGTGACCTAGACTGAAGCTGGGAAGGTAAATGCTTAATATTTAGAACACTCTCAAGAGAAATGTGGTATGTTTATACACAGGAGCGAGGAGGATGAAGCCACATTTCTACCAAAATCAGAGCTTTATAATGTTCAGGCAGGATTTGCCTATATCCTGAGACGCAGTTATCAACTTGTAATACGATATTGGTAATGCCCAGGTTGAAGGAAAACTACGTATTTGTAAAATATATTTTACCTTGAAGGTGTGACATCTCATTACTATAGCTCTACAGAATTAGATGTTTAACAGATTAATCTCTTCAAATATGCTAATAGTCCATGAATCAATACATAAGGATCTATGAGTTGACTTAAAGACAATATAGTTGCCTTTATCTAAGAATGTAAACACATTTAGAGGTATAATAGATAAACCATGGTGAGGTTAGGCTTTCCATCAATTCATTTAAGACTTATGCATGCAACTGCTGTTATACTCATAAGTTTCTCCTATATGAATCCCTTGAAAAGAAACCAATCTTAAGATACAGAAATGAAAGTATTCTTTATCCAACTATTCAGTTTATTGCCATGTATAAAGAGAATGGGATAGACTACATAGTAATTTGAGAAAAAGTCCTTCTAAGTGAGTGGAGTTTTTGTTTGTTTGTTTGTTTGTTTTCCCAACTTGCCAATAAATCAAGCTTTGCAGTGGTAAATAACTATGTGCAGCAGGATTTCAACAAGTGTATTCAACATACAACCTTGAAGGGGGACCTGGAGGACTCTAAGAAAGGTGTTCAAGCCATTTGCATTGCAGAACTCTAAGCGCATTTACATTTTTACATGAATATTCAGTGTAACTTGGGTGAAAATAGCCACTGATCTTACTCAAAAGAGGCTGGTGAATTTACTAAGAGGAATTTGGCCTGATGAGTTTAATGGGAATTTAACATGAGAAACACATCATGTATTTGATGTGATTATATACAAAAGCAGGTACACAGAAAAACTTTGAAATGCGTGAGAAATAACAATGCTAGCAGATGGTTAAAAATAGATAACACTCGAAAATGAACCTTATATGTATAAATATATGCTACAGATGGAGCTGGAAATGAGATGCCTATTTAAAGATGGATAGCGTTTTCTTATGTAAGATTCCAGTGTGTTTCTTATTGTTAGATGTAATCGTTCAGACAAAAGTTTTTATGACTGATGTCTGCCTCACACTGCAGGTCTTGCTTTCATATAAAAAGAAAGCTTCAGAAAAACAGTTGAACTGTTTCCAGGAATGATAGGGAGAAATTATTTGGTTTGCTAATGTTAAAAATCTTTGTGACCTTACTGAATAAACTGCTTTACAGTAAATGATGTAAATTTAGGAAGGGGGGTATCTTGGGGCCAGAAAGAGGTGCATTTTTTTGCTTTCCCTATAAAAATACACACCCATTTGGCAGAGCTATCATTGGGTATACTTGATAGGTTATAGTTTAATTATTTGTAGTTTTCATCTGTAGTGTGAATATTCAAAGCTGGCAATCTCAGAGCAGAACTAAGCATGTCATTCCCTATAATTAGTCTTATGTGCCTCAGTAACTTTAGAAGTGAGGGCAAGAAGACTCTGTTTTTTCTGCTTTTATTCCTTCATTGCTGTCCACATCACTTCAGGGAAGTTTGAAGAAGGACAGATTAATCAGCTGTGGATAAAAGTTTGGGTGAGGAGCAGAGCTAGGACAGGGGCAGGTATCTGCAGGACTTAGGAGCTGAAGGAGGTAGCAACAGACTGTAGAAGAGGCCATGGGAAGGGTCAGGTGGTAGAAACAAAACAAAAGAGGAAGAGAGGTGAAAATAGCATAGGAAAAGATATGGGTGGAATATGACAGGTTATAAAAGACCATCAGAGGTCTATAGCCACTAAAATACACCATATTCCAGAATCTGCGTAGGACTCAGGATTTCTGTTTTTCACTGCTCCTCTGCTGCTTAGTAAATAACTGGCAGTGTAAATCTCTTATTCCTCATAGCAGTGGGACCAGGATCACTGTTGATTATTTCCTTGTTTGAGGTGATAAACTTCTGCTGGAATTCAGATTTCAGCACCATTGCCCACAATGTGAGAACTGGAAAGATTTCATGTGATTAACATTTTTGTCAGACTGAGAAACAAAGAAGTGATTATGTTTTTCCTTCCCTAGGCCCTGCATCATCCCGCTTGATTGTTTGCTGGTTAGACAGATCTCTGAGAATGAGGCACTGTTTCAAAAACTAGCCTTTACTTGTGGATTTCCTAACTTTTCAATGTTTGACCTTGTAACCCCAATGTTTTGTTTAAACTTGGTTCTTGAATGCCACAAGTGACAGAAGAAGATGACACAACTGGGATATTTGTCACTCATCATCCATACTATGACTGTTTGTGTGTGTGTGTGTTTGTGTGTGAATATACACATATATGTATATATATGTGCTTTATGTATGTGTATATATCTCGTTATGTGTTCTCTCTTTTCATATGTTTTTTTGTGGGCTGAAGATGGAATAAAGAGTAGCAGGGAGTTACATAATCCTATAAACAGTTACTCTGGTGAAGTAATTTACCTTATTTGAGGGAGGACTGCCAAATCCAGCATGAGAATTTGTGACATTGATGTTATTCAGATGTGAGAGTTTCTAGGATTGCAACCATTGGCTGTAGCTATTTAGAGACTTTCTGTTTCTTCCAGCAGTGTTAGTGCTGCAATATGCTGTAACGAACTGATTGCAGCAAGCTCCATGCTAAATTTATATATACAGAGCTCCCATATCTGTCCAAAAGTGTATGCTGATAGCTAGTGTCAATCCTGGCACTGAGCCATTTGTAGGTTTAAAGTTACTGGTTTACATTAACATTTGCAGGATTTGAGCCTTCGTTATTTTGTTGTCTTCCTAAATGGGAACGGGATATGGACAAGGCAAGGCTAAATTGCCAGATGTGTTAGCCCTGCCAAAGCATTTGTAGTGTATCTAATGCTTTCCTTGAACCAGTTGGTCAGTCAGTCAGTGATTCTCCCCCCCCAAATTACTCCTAGGAAGGAAAACAAACCTTAGAGTTTAGCAGAAGAAAGGGTATGTAAGACAGAATATACTTTTCTCTTGCTTCCTTTCAGCTACTCTAGAGAAATCAGACATGGCATAACACATAAAGTAACAAACATCTAACCCTTGATGCCATGCAAGAAGAAAGAAAGTGGAATAGGAAACCTTATGAAGGAGCATTTTAAGGAACTCTCAGTTCCCAGCTATGCAGATCAATAATCACATCAGCAAGAATTCAGATCTCTGGTTTCCATGTATGTATACATATATCCCCATTTTTCCAGGTATTTTACACACACATTTCTCTCTGGTATAATGGGGATTGTTACTTACACCTGGCAGGGAAGTTTGGCCTCAGATGCTTTATTTCAGAATATTTGGTGATTTTTGATTAATATTTATGATACCAAAAGAGTTATTTCAAAACATTTGTGCACTGGTCAATCAACAGTGCTAAAAAAAAGTGTATTATGCCACATAAAACCTGTTGTACTGGGTCTGTCTGAGCTCCAAAGCAGCCCTCGTAGTGCTGGGCTTTTTATCGGTAGCTAGAAAGGTGGTGATAACACACCAGTGTTTTGGCTACTGCTGAGCAGCGCTCGCACAGCACCAAGGCTATCTCTGCAACCTTCCTGCCACCCTCACCAGCAGGCTGGAGGTAAGCAAGATCTTGGAAGGGGACATAGCCAGGACAGCTGACCCAAATTGACCAATGGGATATTCCATACCATGTGATATCTTCTCAAGATGTAAAAGCTAAGAGAAAGGAGGAGCATTTGTTATTTATGACATTTGTCTTCCAGAGCAACCACTAAGCATACTGAAGCCCTGTTTCCCAGAAAGTGGCTGGACATTACCTGCTGATGTGAAGTAAAGAATAACATCTTTTGTTTCTCTTAGCTTCTGCACTTGTGACTTTTGTTATTGCTTCCTTAAACCACTTTTACCTTGATCCACAAGGGTTTTTTCATCATATTTTTTCCCTTCCTGTTCTGCTGAGGAAGGGAGTGATAGAGTGGCTTAGTGGGTACCTGTCATCCAGCCAAGGTCAACCCACCACAGCTGTTAATCTGGGATAATTTAGGTACCAGATTAGGACAGCATCATCATCTAAAAGTAATGCCATTTTCATGAAGGCAATTCAAACTTGTTTGAACAGGATGGAGCCTGGTACTCTCTGTGGCTTTACAGTTAAAAATTTCTCACTTTGAGGTGCTCCTATCTTGCTGGTAGCCATGTGTTGTGCTTCTTTAACACTGTATAATAAGTTTTCATATATTTTTAAAAATGATAAAATGTTGTCTGAATATGGGAAAGTTTAAGAAAATAAGCAAGACAAATTTAGGGATAGTTCCTCTGCCCTATTGATTAACTGTGCTGTACAGAGTGGTGAACTCAGCTGCTTATGCTCTCTCTCTCTGACTTTGCCTCAGACAGGGAATAAGGCATTGTGGTATGCTGAAGTTCTGTTAGGCTTTGCTGTTTGCCACCGTGTTACATCAAGGGGTGTAGCAGCTGACGATAAAGCTGGCTACTGCTGGCTGGAGACATCTTTCTTTCTGCTGAAGTTGCAGTGAAAGAGCAGTCTAGGGCTGAGCAAATCCCATGCTCATGAAATAATTATGCTCAGGTTTGCTCTAAGCAGGCAGTATTTTATCTGGTAGCATTAAAAACAAGTGAAAAAGGGCACAGAGAACCAAACTGCATAGGACTTCACACCAGAAATTCAGAGGATTTCTTCAGGATGCCTGAGGACATCCATTTGGACTGACAGAAGTCCAGGGGGAATATAGTTTTGTTTTCCCAAGACTAAGGACCTTGTGCCTGATGTGGGGAACTGGTTGCCAGCTCCAGGGAGCCAGGTGTCTGGATCCTGCATCATCTGGAGGGATGGGATGGCTGTGGCTGCATCATCTGTTTGCATCAATGTTGTGCTCAGTTTCATTTTCACCCTCCTGAGCGCATACCTCTAGCAAACCCCTGCCCCAGGCAGCTGTTTATTTTGCCTTTGTCTATGAACAAGCCTTTAAAAAAACCAACCCCCCCCTCAAAAAAAAATTACTAAAATTATAGATGATGTCTCATAAGCATCCACTACAATATTTTGCTTAAATATATCTAGATTTTATAGGTTTCTCTTTATAGACATTAATAGTGTTATATAAAACATATTTTCAAAGGTCAGAGTGAGTGTTGTGTACATTTAGGTTATATTGTTGTGATATCCTCTTATAGGCAAAATTGAAAATTAAGATGAGCTGAGCAATGTGTAAAAAACTCCACACATAACACTGTTAGAAAGTGTCTCAAATATCATAAAAATCCTGGAAGCCTTGAGAAGTACAAAAGGGAAAAAAATAGGATTAATTAGATATAGTATTTTGTGCTTTTCCTCTGGATTTTGACGACACTAATATTTTTGAGTTGCTTTTTTACAGTCTGCCTTGTTACTGATAGGACTAGGTTCTTCACTATTTCAGGTTAAGCAATAAAACCCTTCCAAACCCAGGGGCATAATGTGCAGTAGCTAAATATGACACTAGACTTTTCTCAGTTGATTAAAGTCAGTTGAGTTGTACTGGTTTGTAGACCTTACCAAATGTTCACTGAAATTGTCAGAAAATCTCCCTTTTATTTAATTGAGATGTGGATGAAGCTGTAAGTGGAAGTATTTTTTCATGTTTAAAAACCTTTGATAAGATGAATTTATGTTGTGACTTTTCAAACCCTTTCTTGGCTCTAGGAGGTGAAGTGGCTAACGCCTTGAGCATTTCAACTGTTCAAGATGGACCATATACTAAATCAAATTAACCCATTTTACTCATTAATGATAAAGACATTTATGCATGCTATTATTTTTTGAGAGTGCTTGTTAAATAGTTTTATGAGTTCCTTTAAACAATAACCTGAACACAAATGTTATTATTCAGTGTATTGTTTGATAGAATTGAATTCTTATCAGAACCATGTGACTGGACATCAAAGTGACTTGACTGTACTTTTGGTGTTTTAGTTGAACGCAGTTTACCCTGGGCTTTTTGGTTGTTTCTCATGTGTGTGTTTGGTTGTTTTTTCCCCTCTTTGCCTCTTTTTTTGTTTTGTTCTGTTCTGTTTTGTTTTGTTTTCTTACAAGAGAATGGCAAATCTACTTTGATAATTTGGCCAAAAATGTTTACTTCATGGATTACATTATGAATTGATTATAACTGTACCTAAAAGGGTGGGTGAATTCCCAGGAAGTTAATATTTCTTATTAAGCAAATCTGGAATATAGATCAACTGCAAGTACCAAATGTGATGAAAGTGAATCTGGAATTTCTTACAGCTCCTCTGGTAAAACATAAACAGATGCAAAATGTCCAACATCATATTTTTGGTCACTTTTTGATGCCTGTTGTTATACCTAAACTTCCAACATCAGGATGAGTTTCCTGTATATTGAGGATTTTACAGTGCAGCTTCAAGGTTTTGTTTTGAAGAACTTTATTTAACCTACAAGCACTCTGGAATAACCCTCTGAGCTTTCTATTCATTACAGTAGAACATTAAAAGTGTCCTTGCAGCAGAATAAATTCACTTAGCTTATTTATTTAGCTTAACCATTTGTATATACTTGGTTGAGGTGAGACATCCAAAATAAATCAGTTAGTTTGTGCCTTGTTTTTGTGTCTTTAAGGAGTTTTGTAATAATAATAACAACAATAAAAAATAGAACTCCCTAAGAATTTTCTCTATAAATTGAACTTTTGAATAAGTTTATTTGCTACCTAAATCTCATGCAGAGAGTTGCCTTCCTTTCAGAACAATCATCTTTCAGCAGATCCACACAGGAATATTAGTCTTATTTCATTTAATCACCAAATCCTAACAACTAAGTATTCACTTCATTAAAAGCACTCAAAAATTCTGACCAGCTGTTTCCTGCCACTTGGCTGAGGACAAGGTGGAAAAAGACAAGCAATTCAATCCTTGGTAACTCTCAGTTGTGTTTACTGTAATTCTGCCACATAATTATACTTTCATAATTTTATTCCTAAACTAGAATCTGAATCCAAGGTGGGTTCTGTGACTTATGGGCTTAAATTCTGACATGTTTAAATTCATGTTGTACACACAGAAATTTCCAGAGATTTTAGTAATCATCTCAGAGTAATACTTTGTTTTGTCAATTGTGATTTCTCTTCCTTTTTTTTTTTTTAAAAAATTAAAATAATTTTAAATTACAGTAGTCAAATGGATTGAAGAGGGAGGTATAATTAAAATACTAGTTGTATGTGGAAATGATGGATTGGTTTCTTTCTCTGTTCCTGGAAAACTGTTTCCTGTTCTGGTTCAAATACAAAATTCTAGAAAATTAAGAACTCTTTGTCAAAGATCAAGGTGACTACAATATGGCGTTTTTAAAGCTGGTAGTAATTTTTATGCACTGAAGGTAAAAGGAAATACTGATTACAACTGAAAAGTGACTTAAAAATATCCATTTGATTGTATGAATGGTCAGGCCTGTTGCCCATGAAAGTAAGTGCTAAGATATCAAATCATAAATCAATATTCCAAGGCCAGAATCTAAGCAGATGTAAATCAGTGAAGTTACACAGACTTCAGCTAAGCTGTGCTTATTTATACAGCTGGGCCTGGCTATTGGGTGTTGCAAAAATGGTAAAGTCATCCAATTTGGTCATAATTCAGGAGAACTCTTGGAGAAAGATGTGCTTGTCCCTGGAAACAGAATTTAACATTCTTAAAGCCCATGGAGATTATGTCAGGATGGGATCAAAACCTGTCCACCAGCCCAGAAACGCTGACCAGGGCTGTGTGAAGTCCTTCCCCACCCTGGGGTGCAAGCAGCCCAGCCCAGGCATCTGTGCCCACTTGTGCACCACAGATTTGTGTCATGTCTCCAGTATAAGGCTGCTGCTGATTTTCTTTGGAAGAATGGGCAGGATACAGTCTTTTCAGTAAAGGAAATCACCCACCCAACAGCCTAACAGCTGCAGAGCCAGCAAATTTTTGCAAGTTTTTTTGCCCTGTGTAGCTCCTGTCCCAGTTCAGTGTCCTAAGCCCTTGAGCCAAGGGAGTGGGATGCACTGAGCTGTAGACTCTATTCCCACTACACAGGTTAATTAATGGGGTAAAGTGCATTCATTTTCCCTTGCCCTGGGGTTTTAAAATCGAAGCACAGCTTCTTATGATGCTGTCGGCAGCTTGATTTTATTAGCACTTCTTGGGCATACTCTGTGGATTGGGAGCTGAGTCATGCAGCTCAGCCTGCAGGGCCTCATTCAAGGGCCAAGAAATATCAAGCATTTACTAGATTGAGTCTTTCAGGGGAGTCAGGCCTGGTCTGGGATTCTCACCAGGCTGGTAAGCAAGGTGTCCATCTCCTCATCCCAGTAACTAGAGTAAATCTAAGTGTTGTAAGGTTCATGTTGCCTTCAGGGCTGGACTGCAGGCAAGGAAAATGTTTTGGATACTAATTTTTGACTTAAATTTACCCTACCTTCTGCTTCAGGTGCTGTGTTCCTGTTTGGCTTGCTTCTCTAAACACTCCTCCTCAAAAGGTCTTCAGCATGTGCTTGTAAATTAGGTATTAGATGTTGTCTTTGAACAAGAATGCTATACTCAACTGGGTAAGTATGATCAGTTACAGCTCTCGGTAAGGATCTTAGAAAGTAATGTACTGATTTCCTCCTGCTGCACTTTGTAAACTATGTGGTCTCATCTGCTTTTTAGCTTTCTGTATGTAATACTTGGGGTTGCTTTGCTTTTGACTATAGTTTTTGAGAAAGGTTTTCTATTATTCCAAAAATATTCAAATTCTCTTTGTTTTTCTCTGTTATATGGTAGAGACAGAAATTGTAGCACAAAGTTTTCATGGAAATTTGTAAGTAAGAATAATAAAGAGAGGAAAAATAGGTAGGTGGTAGTCTGACACTACTGCATAGACATTTGTTTCTCTGTTCTGGTAACTGAGCTTATGCTTACCTATTTGCAGTGAGGATGAGCATCATGGGGAAGTAAAATAGCATTTGCTCAGTGTTTCTTTTCTCCTTCAAATCCCATTGTAACACGTAGTTTTTCCTATTGCTGCTGTTCATTTAATCAGTAATTTCATCTCAATGGGCTTTCATGCCCTGAAGACATATATGGGCTTACAAGGATCAGACGGCGCAGGGATATAAAACTAGGAGACTTGCTGACTGCATAGATGAGCCAGAAAACTGCAGAACTGTCACCTGCAGTTTGCTACAGACTAGTGTTCACAGAACTGAACGCTGCCTTACTTTCCCAACAGGAATTACAAAAATGCAGAAGTTTTGAATATGTCTTTCCTTTTTAGATATTTCAGTTTCTCTGAAGGGAACTTCTCATCTGACACCAATGCTAATTGTTGCGAAAAAAGCTAGTTTAACTGCTAGGTCCCTGAAGGAGTTGAAGGAAGTTTAGCACCCTTTAGTCAGGTGTTGAATTTTTCTGTACAATGTAGGGGGATGGCTAGACACCTCAGACTGGTCCCTACCGCAGGTGGTGAGCAGATCCAAAAACCATCCTGGAACACATAAGAGAGAAAAGAGGCTTTCATCTTGTGCAGGTGAATGCTGTGCTGAGCACTGTCAGGCCTGTAATGGTCAAGACCAAATGAGGATCTGTAGCCAGAGTACAGGCTGACATTATCAACTGAGCCATCTTTCCAAAAACAGATGGAGAGAGATGCCACTCCTTGTTTTCTGAAATGCATAACGAGGAGGTAAGTGGTACCTGCACAACTTCAAGTAGCTCTGCTAAATTTACTAACTCTGACTAAGCATTTTGTCTTGCCAAGGAGGGGACAGCTTTTGATATGCACAGTGGGACTGTGGAAGTCTAGGAAGCTCCACATTAAAAAGTTCAGATCTCCATAGTTCTTTTGTCCTACATTTCATATCTTACTGGCAGACATCTAAGTCTGAGATAATCACCCTGAACTCCTTTTACAGTCAGTAATGGGACAGGTGGGGTCCCTAGAGCTTTAGCCCTAGGCCTGAGGACTTAGGTGCATGCAGTTACCTATATACATGAGGAAGCACTTAAGGCACATACATTGTTTTATAGACCTAGGTCTCAGCCACATCCTCAGAAGCTGCTAGCACAGACAAAGCTACATAACCTTCTCCAGGCTACCTCTGTCCTGAACTGCAGGGGTCTCTGAAGTAGGTCAGCTTCCCTTCTCATTTGCTCCATGACTTCTGATAAGACGCACACCTGGAACAAAGGTAGAAGATACAGATGTCATTAAAATCAGCAACTAGTTGGTATACCCACATTGCTTAAAAGCTGGCAGATGTCAGATTTTATGATGAGAAGGCTACCAGAATAATAGATAGAGGTCAGAATTCTTGACAACATTAGCAAAAATGAAAGAAAAAAGAATGAATTATTAAGATAAAATGCTTGCATTTTCATGATTAATTTAATAGAATAAGGAAAGTTTTGCTTTTCTGAGTTGACTTCATTTTAATATTCCTTTGACTTTGGCTTGGAGAATGAAGTGAAAGCAAAAAAAAACCCCAATCCTAAATAACCTGCCCTAGATATTTTTCTTATGTGCAAAACTGTTGAATCACAGTTTGTCCCTCCAAGTGAAGGAATGCGGTCCTGTTCACCTGATGGGTGAGTCAAATGCAGTGAGTGCAATGAAAGCTTGTAGAGACCTGTGCAGGATAACTGCTTTTTACCACTCTTGTCACCATGCCACTCACTGTCTTCATGGAATGATCTATTGCTGCTGCTGCTGCTGACACAATTCCGCTCCCCCTCCTCCCCTGCCCCCCTCTTTTCCTGCCCAACAGCATCTGTTTTTGTTCAAAGTGGCCTATGCCTTCCCTCACCTTGATGCTCCATTGCTGTCTTTTTCTGGCAAAGAACTCAAAAGATTTGGCCAGAAGGTTGCACTCAATCAATCCTGCCTTTGGGGTGTCCTAGAAGCTATTTCTTGGATCACCATTGCTTCCTCTTTCCACACTCCAGTTCCCTGCACAGGAGGTACTTGAACATATGTACGTCATTGATCCAAGCCATATGTCCAGCCCATTACACCTGGGCCTTCCATGTGGATACACTGCAGGAATTCATCACTGGTCAGCATAGTGTAGCATCTCACTCAGAGCAAGACACATAGGTGCCTCTGGTGGAACTTCTCCAGCTGGCAGATGTGCTTTCTATAATATGTCAAAATATTGCGTCTGTTCAGCACAACAGCCTTGTTGTTGCATTGTAGTCTGATCTGACAGTGATTCCATATTTGCTTAGTAAGCCTGGCAGAAAACTCCTCTAATTCTATGAATACAGGAAACTACCTTTCCATCAACACTGGCACAGTCATTCGCAGTAATTTGAATGTAAGGAAACTCACGTGCAACAAACAGTTCAGTCTCACAGTGTTTAGTGGAAGGGACAGCATGTTTTTCTCTCAGTTGATTGTCACATCATCTCAATTTTTCTCAAATTTATGATCTTTCTGATTTTTTGGTTTGTTGTGGAAGTAGAATATCTGTCTTTTAAGAAGATCTGAAGATCTTGGCTGATGTGAGCCACTGTTGTGTAATGACGAGCTCACCAGTGTTCTTGTGCACTCTGCTTGGTAACCTGAGGCCTGGTGTGCCATCCTGCAGCTCAAGAATCCTGATATTTAGGCTGAGGTTGCATTCATTTTACCTGACACCTTGGAATAAGATAACATTTTCTCAGTTACAAATATCAATGACAAGAGAACAACACTCCATTTCATAAGCAATGATTTACAAAAACAAATTAAGAGACAGTCAGGGAGGGTCTGAATGACATGTGGTCTAAACAGAAAAGTAAATGCAAAAGGAAAAGGAAGGAAAAAAGGGGATAATGAAGTCAAAGAGAGGTGGATGTGGGTGGTATAAATGGGGAATAACACAAGAGGGAGAATGTTTGAGTTAAAAACTAAAGAAGTAAGCCTGTCATTATGGTCCTTAGCAAAGGATTGAATGAAACTCCGTGACATGACAACAGCCAAAGCACTGTGTAGAGCAAGAAATTGCACTCAAAACACACCTAAGTGAAAATAAAGGAAGCTTCAGTTCTGGAGGTACTGGTGGTAACTGCCTCTCAGAATTATTCTCCCAAAGGAAATGTTTGAATATTGTGCATAAAAGATTTTTCTAAAAGGTAAATCAGAATATGTCCTGGCCTAACAGTGAAGCAATAAGTGACAGATACCAGTTTCACTTTTTTTCCTAAAATTACAAGCTCAGTTCCATGTATTCACTTTAACACCAAAGTCTGCAGTGCTAAGCCTCTGTTTTATTAATCTCTGTGATGCCAGCTTTTCATGATATATTTACTAAATGAATGCCAGATTTATCACTATGTTAATTCAGCTTCACATCTGTGTATCTAGTAGAATTGAATCAATGAATCTGGAATAAGGAATGGATCGGTGGATTGTGGTTTGTATGATTAAATCATTTTTTGTTTCCACATTAGCACAAATTTCAAGAACTACTCAAAGTTCTGTAGAGTTCAGACTATGGCTACATCAAAGAACAGCTGATATAATAACTCTTTACATGCATTGCCTTATCAGCAATCTATTAGAGTGCCTTAATGAACAATAAACACAAAGCATTTGGCTTGGTCTCATTTGTTTTAAATGATTGACAAGATAACATCATGTTATGAAGAATCTGACTGAAGATTTGGAACAAGTAATTATAATCTCCCAACAGGAGTTCCAGGGTCTTTTTTGAAGCAACAATATTCTTGGATTACAAAACGTTGATAGAAGTCTCAGTACTGTAAGCCATATGAAGAAAAGAAACTTCAAATTAAGAATGGTAATTAGAAATAAGAGACATTCCTTTTGTGTCTTTTTTTCATCAAAAAATGTGAACTTGGCCATTTAAAAGGCATGAAAGAATACTACCAGAATTTTTTCCTATGTGAAATGTTTGCATGGGAAATACACTAACAACATGAAATACAATGTTGTAACATGCAACATCATATCACCATCTTCTTTAAGGAAGCAGATGACTGCTTTCTACAGCAATCTGATTTCAGAATCATTCAATTCTGCAATAACCTTGTCTTTCATGGCTGAAGAAAGGAAAAAAATTGAGACATATTTTCCAATTTCTCTTAAAATTTTTAAGCATTCCTTGCAGATGTTCAAGTGTTCAGAGAAAGAATAATCTGAAACTGTAATCTGAATCTATGGGAGAAAGTTTAAAGTGTGTTGACCAAACTGTTTTGTATTGCAGAAATTATGCTCTTGTGATGAAAAAGGATCCAATAAAAATAATAATCCAAAGTGATCATGTCTCCTAAAGAAAGAGTTCTAAATCCATACACAAGCACCTGGATAAGAGAAAAAAATTGTAAAAAAGAAGTTGAGATGACATTGATTGCAGTATAATTTGCAGGTGTAGCCCCAAAGCAGTAGACTCCTCACTGTGGATATAGGAGCCTAACTTCTAGGATCTAAGTTTACAATGGGCTACTACATTATGATAGGAAGCTGTTGTATGAGCTTATAGAGATAGCTGTAAGGATACACGCCTGAAGGGAAGACATTCTTGCTTCGGTTAATAGAAAGCTTAATAACCATGTCAAAATATTCTCACACTGAATGCCATAAAGTCTACATTAGGCATGGAGATATAAGGCCAACTACTATATTCATTTTAATTTTGGGGTAACCATAGGGTAGTTGGTAGGCTGATTTGAGTGAATTTTCAACAAATCAGTTTGATTATTTTGGAATTAGAATTACAGCTCTCAGCTGTAGCTTTTTTGTTAATACAAAGGATCTAATGATCTAATGAATTACCTCAAAGTGTTAATTTTTCCACTTCTGATTTTCTAAATATTAAGTAACAAAAAGCTTAACTGTAGTGAGTAGTTTTACTACTATTATATGCTATACTATTATAGTATAGTACAACTATAACAATAGCAAGGTATCAATAGCAAAGAAATAATTTGAGTTATATACAAATCTATTTTCCTTACTACCTTTGAAAATATAAAGTGAACTGTATATAATGCAAAACCTTTTGATGAAAATTGTACAGGATTTAATATTTCTGTGCAACACAGAAAAACGTCCACATCACTTTACCTCACAGTAGGAAAATAAAATTTACTGTTACTATTTAAATTAAACTATTAATCATATACTACTTCCTTTATCTTGGTTTGATGGTATTTAAATGGAATTTAATACAAATTCGAGGACACCTGTGCTTAATGTAATGAATAATTCTAGGCTATCATCACTTTAGTTATTTCAGTTTGATTTCTTTTAGTGTAAGCTAATATTGATTCTGATTTTGAACAGACCTGACAGATACACTGTCAAGAGGTTTTTAAGATCTACTTTCTTTTTAAAATATTTCTTCTAAATTCTAAAACTGCTTTGAAATTCTAGATTAATATTTCATCTTTAATGACCTGTACATGAAAGTCTGATGTTGTTATTCTGTCTGATTAAGAGGAATCATACTTTTTAAAATTAAGAGGCAGAAAAGCATGGGTGTTTTTGCCTTTAAAAACTGGCATGGCCAAAGGGCCTCTTTTCAGAAAAAGCATGGCATCTCACTCATACTTTTTTTGGAAATGTATGTATATATTTATCACAGCTACGTAAGTGCTTTGTTTTACCTGAGAATAGGTTTACTATACTTCAGATAAGGTAGCTTTCTTTTTGGCAAAGCAGGAAGATGATGTCAAATTTAGACAAAACACTGGGAGCTAAATCAAGTGACACATATTTCTTACCATTTGGGAAATTGTATGTAGTGTGTATTTCTCATGCTTTGGGAAACCTACCAGAAGAGTGTTGTTCGGTTTTCTTTTATTTATTTATTTATTTATATATTTTTTATGGCTCACTATGACTGATGGTATTTGCTTTACTTGGAGATGCTATTGTGGTATGTTTCCTCCAAAAGGAACTGACTGGAGCTGGGAGCTGCCCTTTCCCTGGAGAGCCATGAATGGGACAGTCTCACTGGCCAAGTGTTTGGAGGACAGCAAGGTGTTTCTCCACTGCTAGGAAGAGCAGGGAGCACACAGGGAGCAGGGCCTTGCAGGAGGCATGAAGAAACACTCCTGAAGGAATCAGAGCAATGTTTCTGCAGATTTACAAAGGCAACATACTGGAGGCCAAGTCTGGAGGGCAGCACTGATGTACGCATAGGTACAGGTTTATAAGGATCTTTAATTCTGTCTTGCCTTACCTTGGCATTTCAAATTTTATCTGTTCTAAAAAGGTGTTTGTCATTTGTCCAAATGCAACCACCATTTATGTTTAAATACAATGAATACAAAATATGTGTAAATACAACTCCTAAATTTATAAGACCTTTTGGTCTTATAGAGGTGCTTGCAGTTTTACCATAAAGCTTCTAAAAGCTTCTGGTTGTGAAGATAATTTTAGAGTCCTGGTAGGAGCTTACAAACTGATGGAAAGTTCAAGGTATGATATTAAAGTATAAATGAAGATCCAAATGTATATTTTCAAAGAGAAAATGTGCTTAGCGTTAGCTGTCATTATTTTCAGTATTAAGTTTTGGCATTAAGAGCCTGTGATGCTTGCCTAGGTTTTATGTATAATCTGTGGTTTGTAAACCAATGCAAGAAACTTCCCAATTCCTTGCCTCTGCATGTGTTTTTCATTCTCAGACACATAAAAAATTTGGTTCATGAGTAAAATTTTTGATTTTCACTATTAGGCTTAAAGTCTTTCACAATCAGGATCTGGCTAGCGTATGACTTTCAGCTTAATCTTGCTTTCTTTTAGTTTTAGTTCTCAGTATTTTTCTTTAAAATGAGTAAAAGTGTAAGTCAACTGACATAATTCATAGGTATAAGATAAAATAATCATATAAATCTGAGTTTGACAGAGATTTTCTTGGATTTTTTTTTTTTAAGTAACTAAACTGTACATTCCCATCAAATACTAAGGTCAAAGAAAAATACATTTTAAACAGGAATTTAGTCAGTGCATGCATTTATAAAATGTGACTCTAATACTCCATGTTTTTAAAAGACATGATTGATAGAATAGTAGTTTGTTCTGTTCCAAGTAATCCTTCCTGCTGGTGATTTGTTGCACAGTGTACTTGTGGGTAATCAAGCTACTGGAATAAAAGCTACTGTACCCTTTGTACAGTATTAAATCTTTCGGAGGACTGTAATATTTTAACTATGTTCCGCTGCTTGCTGCTTTGTAATCTACACAAAAGTAGTAAAATGATTTAATAGCAGAGTGTTATGATAGATACCTTGTAATAACATAACCTCATTACTTTTATGGTGTATCCTGCCGAAAATTTGCAAATAGCATAATTAAAATAAATACATTTCCCACTAAATTAGAGTGTGTTTTGTCATGTAGAAAAGGCCCATGCCTCCACAGGTCAAATGAACAGGCTGATTTGATTTCCACAGATTTCTTTTGGTCCTGTGTGCTTTCTCAGAAGTTTGTGACTGCCTCTTTCAGATACAGACCCTGCTACAATAATCGATCCCTTTGTCACACTGAGATACCATCTTCACAGGATTTTGTGCAATGCTTTGTGTGGATAGCTTTGAATCACCTATTAAATGTGGTTTGAGAGAGTCTACTCCACCATGAGCTCAGCTGCGCTCCTGCTGTAAGGTGCAGTGTAGAGGATCTGGGTTTGACTTACATAGTCTCAAGGGAGCAAGGTGGAAGAGCAATCTGTCCATGGCTTTTTACACCGGATTTGCTTTTTAACTTGGCCTACCTGTGGGTATTAGTCTTTGATTCTTGCTGAAGAGCTTAGCTTTTCCTACAGGGTTTTCTGTAGGGTGGTGCAAGATTTGACTATAGTTCAGTGTCGGTCATTACTACATTTCTGTAAAAAGTGAGGTTTTCTAATATGCATATTCCTTGGAGCAGTTCATTAGTGTTTACTTATACTTTAGAACAGAAGCGTGCCATTTAAATTGACATAACTAAATTGTGGAAGTACAAATAGATCTAATTTATACCGCTGACACCTAGTGTGGGAATTTGCTGTCACTTTTTCATATTTCACCAAGCTCTTTTCTCAAATAACTCATAGCAATGTCAAATGAGGAAAGCATGATGCGTTTTTGCAAACTCTGATACAGAGGAGAAAATTGTTCAAAGACTATTTGATTTCAAAGAAGCCCAGACAGCTCTACCTGAACCTCGTAACAGCTCTAAGTGATTATCCATAGAGAAAATAAGCAACTGACCACAAGCTGAGGACAGTGGTTTCATAAAGGATCTTTGTCCTGGAATACTTACACTTACCTGGAGAACACATTTCTAAGCCATTGTCCAAGACCCAGTAATCACCTTAATATCCTTTGAGTTTTACTATGTAGTATTCAAACACACACTGCAGATTGCAGATTGTGCCTACTCTGAATGATCTGCTTCCCAGGAGTCCTGGAGCTTAAGTATATTCATTGTGACAGGATGAGTTTTGTAAAAACTTGGTTAAATGTCTTCCAGATACTAACTCCCAGATACCTCCTCCGTCCTCATTGTTCAGACTATTCTGTTATTTATTGATGGCAATCATCTATGCTGGTGTTAGCTGACGATTTAAGAAAAATATTCACAAATACTTTTTCAAAAATTTCAAATGTCAGTTTGAATTTGATGCATTTGCATCTTACATATTCATGCTGCTCAAACACCACTTTTTGAGCTAATTTTTATTTCTGTAAGTCTTCACTATAAGTAGAGAAGTGCAGTTAGTGTTAATTTATTAAAAAAATAAAACTCAATTTGATTTTCATTGAGGTAGAAAGAATCTAGCAAGGATGATACAATTAGGGTACAGAAACAAGGCCATGTGGTGTGGATGAGCTGTTGCTAACCTTTAGTAACAAACAGAAAAATGGTTGTTAGAAAAATGGTTCTTAGAAGTATTCCATCAAAGAGTCAATCTCAACACAAGACATAGATCAAATTCTTCGGTACAACTGTTCACTGAAAAGTGCCAGATAGGAAACTGGTCAGTCATGGTGATCTCCTTGCAGATGGCTCACTCTTAGAGGATGCTCTGAAAGTGGTAAGGTGCAGGTGCCCTTTGCCATGAACTGTTCTGAGTAGTTTCCCATGCTTGGTCTTATTTAGCATTATATTAAACTGATAGTAATGCGAGATGGTCAGGTCTTAAATGTTAACACTAGGTTTTGCAATACTCAGCTAAACATACCATTCTCATTTTGAATAAAATATGCTGCTTACTAGCTTTCTTAGAAGAAATAAATACCTGGATGAAACCCAGGCAGTTTTAGTTTAGCCAGAGCTCAACCAGGCTGATGATCAAAGGAATTGTAACTCTTTAAGACAAAAGGTCAGAATGAGTTAAAGTTTTGCCTTTGTACTCTGCTTGCTTACATTTTGAGCCCACTTCTTGGAAAACAATGCAGGCATCAAACTATTTCCGTCATTGTTCACCCCTTATATCCCCCATGGCCCAACAGTCCCTCACTAGGATTTGTGCATGATGTCAGTTTTAAATGACGGCAGGATTGCCTTTTTTTTTTTTAATGTTTCATAAATGATGTCACAAAGATAAAATCATTTTAAATTTCACTATCAATTTCTTATCATACTTTCAAAATATCTTTATTCATAGAATATATGTATATGTTTATATAAAACATAAATAATAGTGGATCCAATTGTCTCAGTGTTGAAAAAATAGGTAAAATAGGTTAAAAAAAAAGGTAAAAATGTATAAACAGATATATATATATATATACACACAGCAAAATATATGGAAAGATGGCAAAGTGCTCAATTTTCCTGAGATTTTTATTCAAATATTATCACACAAATTCAAGCATATCCTGCTAGGAAATTAGCCTTCATTTAGAAGTAACTTTTATGAGAAAGTATTACTTTTATTGCACTTGAACATTTTTATGGGAAATTTGAAGTTCACATGTTTTTATTTTATTTATAATTTTAATTTTTATTGTGTTTCCTTGGAAAATTGTACTGCTGAAAAACCACATTTTTATTTCTCCTTCATTATTCTCCTTTTTAAAAAGTAAATTTAAAAAATGAAAAGTATGAAATATTTCTTTTCAAATGTCTATTTGTTTTCTTCCCTTTTCCACTGTGGAAATTTCTAGAACTTTTTCAAGATCAGAAGAATTGCTAATAGGCAAAGGAATAATATAAACTTTCAGTATTTATATCATTTTGCGACAGGGCATCCTACTCTAACTACATTGCTTTAGGAAAGATCACCTTCTTTTATTTCCTTTGAGTCTTTCTCTTTCTAGCAACATTTAGCATCTCTTATTTATTATACTGCAAGTGACAGTGAACCGGCCACCCCTTCCCACCCTTTCCATGCTATAGATGGTTTTATAATGCGTTGCTATAGTTGATAATTTTCCAAATTGAAGAAACTGAAGTGCTTCCTTAGTGATCCATACTTTTGGCTGTTCTTGACCTCCTCTGAATCTTTCCTGATTCAATGATCTCCTCCTGGAGATGGGGGGACCAGAGCTTACGTCATTTGAGTTGTGGGTTAGACATCTGTTTACTGAGTGACATAATAATATACTGTTTTCCTTCTACTTCCTAATGGTTGTTTTGCCTTTTTGAGTTCTGGAGTGCATCAAGTTGATGTTTTCACAGAATTTTTCATCCTAACCCCAAGATCTTATATTTCATTGACAGTGGTCAGCTCAGGGACCATGCTTTTATATGGGGATGTAAGACCTATTTTATCATAGTTATCAGTTCAGATTTATCAAAACTAAATTTTGTCTGTTATGTTATTGACCACATCCTGAATCACATGAGATCCTTTTAATGTTCTTAAGAGTTAGCCCTTGTTTTCCTATCCTTAACAGTGTCATTAGAAAATTTGTTACCTCATTATCCTTCTTCCAGGACCATGAAAAACATAAACCCTAGGGCAGATCATTTGGGCAGATCATTTAATTGAAAAGCCTACTTTCATCATAGGAATTGACCATCTCTTCTTACCCTCCGTTTCCAGCACAGTAGTACAGCATTTATCCATACTATAATTCCTTATATGCCATGACTACATAGGTTTTTTTGAAAATCTTTTGGATCTCCATGGAAAATATCTTTATCTTCTATCTACATTCCTTGTTGAATTCTTCAAAGAAGTGTCATATGACTAATTTTACAATGTTAATAAGCACTGAAAAGATAAATGAAACATCTTCATGTTTCTCTAGAAGAAAACTCAATACTTCAGTAAAATTCAATATGATTACAGAGAAAAAATATTTTATTGTGTTTTAAATTCTTCTCATCATGCTTAGGTAGGTAGTGTCTTAAATCCAGACTTTCTGAGAGTCAGTTATGCTAATAAGCTGTTTCCTATACTGTACAAAAATTCTGTAGATGCTTCATTTCTGATCAGTCTGAAAAATAGAATGAGATGATTAGAATATATATATTCTGTATAGAATTAGATGATTTTTCTGTTAACTATTCAGGAAAGGAAATGTGAATTTGTACTGGACACAGTTCTTTAGGAGGAACAACTAGATGAAACTTAAAATGGAAGTGTCAGAAAGAGAAAAGTGCAAGCTGGAATCAACTGTTAGAGATAGCTGCACACAAATAGTGGAGAGAAGACTAATGTTAAATAGAACTGAAGCAAATACAGCCAAATAAATTTAAAATTATAACTGCAGATAGTGAAAGGATTTTCTGTAGGTCATCATTCATTGACTATTTCTAGAGAAAATCCTATGTTATTACAGTAATGGTAACATGAGAACGCAGACTTTTCCAAGTTGACCATAACTAATTATGTTGTGCTTAGCATTCAGCTGTTTTCCTTTTTGCTTCACTTAAGACACAACATCTGGAGGGCCTCATTAAATGAAGGTTAGATAATCTACTAATAAACTATTTAATTAGGAATTCACCAGCACAAAAATTACTAAAGCTGCTATTTGTCTTAATTCACATTTATTAATGAGAGAAAAGAAACCACAGTAGTTGCTGGAATTATTTTGCATCTTTGAAAAATTGTTTTTAAAACAAACTTACTGTAGTTAGAAAATACTAGCTAGAGAATTTGCAGTTATAATTTAAAGTTGTGGACTAATGCTGCAGAACAGTTTACCTAGCTTCTTTCTGCTGTTCAGATGATTTTGTCATTCTCTTACCCATTCCAAAAAGTTAAAAAATAATAAAATGCATTGCTTTTACACCATATCCATCTGCCCTTTTCATATCAGCATCAGCAGGGAAATATTTTTCCTAACTTTTTATACATGACTGGTGGTTATAAAATATTCTTTGACAGTGAACCTATAGTGCACTCATCCTGGTCTGATTTAGCATGTATTTGAATAATTTTATTAGCAGAATAGTATGAAATACCCCTTGCTGTAATAAAGCTATCTGTTTTCGTGAGAATGCTCAAAGAGGACCAATGCTGAGTATCTTCTGAGATGACTGCTCCTGCTCAGTATCAACTGGGTTGAGACCTTTTTAACATGTTTCACTTGTGATCTTTTAAAGCTGTCAGGATGGAATGATTTTCAGTCACTTTGCTCTGCAGTGGATTTAAAATCGTGTCCCAAAGGTGGTAGATTAATAGATTAAAAAGGCAAAGTATTAATCTAATGCACTGTCCTGTCTCCATACCCATAACTTATAGTATAACTGTCATATGATTATGGCAGTTCTCCGATGAAACAAAGTAGCTATATTTTGTTCTCTGTAAAGCGTTTCACTGACTGGTGCGTTTGTTATTTCAGTGTGTTATTCTGTATGGAGCAGAACAGTTAACCAAACTTATTTTTACAGAATTAAATGTCATATGAGCATTTATTTTGACTATTTTTACACATTTGAATATGGACTTAAATATGTGTAGTAAATCTGAGCATTAGTTGAAAGAAACAGTTTTCTTGGGAACTTAAAATGTGTTCTTTGTATAGTGCCAAGTCTTAAGAAGGCAAAGAATGTTTTAATGGAAAACACCCTCATTCACTTCAGGTGAATAGCTTGGCTGGACAGATGGTGGAAGCAAACCACTCTTGGTAAAGAATACAAAAATGATTTTTCCATTTGCTAATTGTGATGGAGATTCTGTGTTCACTTGTTTGTTGGTGTGTATATAGGGACTACTAATTTTTTTTTCTGTATTTCAGGTTTTGTTGGGGTTTTTTTCCTGATTTTCTTCAGGGTACTTTTTGGGTGGTTTTAAAAATTTTTTTTAGTAAAGTTCAAATACCTCATGAGTTTGCTCTGACAAATTGCTTTGTGAGGCTAAGACTCAGGTTACTTTAGCTAAGGAGTTCCTGAGGTAAAACCGCCTCTAAAATGACCAACTTCTACAGCTATATTTAGAATTTTCTTAGAATACTTCTTACAAATAACTCACTCATGTAGTCACTAAGGTTCATGGTTCCTGCCAAGCACCATGAACAATCCCAGGAACTTGGTATTTTAGAAGGAATTGGATTTACCTTTTGACTCTGTGGAATGCTGCTTTGAAGCATTATGCGTGAGCTGTGGAAAGTCTACTTGTTTTAAGCATGGATATCAGCTGGAAAGCAAGAAACCTATAACAAGGTGCAGCCCATTTTCCATCAGTGGCTGAAGCCTGTTGGTATATGATTTTATACCAGTCAGCACAGTTTAACTTCTATGTTTGTTGAGATAGAGGCTGCATAAGTAAAGCCAACAAATGTCAGTTGGCTTAAATTTGGATGTATGAATAATGCTCTTCTCTGCTTATACTATATTATTTTTTATATACTATTTTTTTATATATGCTTCCACTTTTCAGACATATGAAGTACAGTAAGATTTCATGACAAACATGTTCACTGGTGTTTTTCACATTTAAGTCACTGCTCTCAAAAAAGTTAAGAAATCCACACAGTTCTCACCTCTTAGTCCATATCCCCTATGAGTACCCAAGAATGTACATCTTTCTGCATTTGCACAGGCTGCTGTGCCCCCTTGGTACAGCAGAGCCAAAGCCTGATATCTTATCCAAAGGCAGAAAACAAAAAAAGAACATTAGGATAACAATTGATTTGGACATATAAAAACAAGGCAAGAAAGAGTCCAAGAAACCATTTACCAAAGGCATAAAAAGTACTAATAATTTTTCAAGTGTATCAAGACTAGGAAGTCTGCCAGGAGATCTGAAAGGAGCTCGGGGAAGATAATTTTATAGTGAAAAAAGAAATATTTTTCTAAAAAAGTTTTTTAAATAACAACAGTTTTGGGAAGTTCAAACAGAATAATTCCTATTTCTGGGTACAACTTACGGGATCTGTCTCAAAATAAAGATATAAGTAGAAGGAGCTGAGGAATAAATCAATAAACTGACCTCTGAAAGTTGTCAAAACCAGCTCATGTTCACCTGCCTCTCAGATTCTATAGGCTCCCTTGGATGAAAGAGCTGAAATATTAACTGTAGCATGTGATTTCCCTTGTAACACAGACTCAAGGTGCAGTTTTTTATGAGGTCATCCAGAGATTAATGTAAGTCTGTAAGTTCTTTATGTATCCATAAAGTTGGTAGAAACTACAGTAAAGGATAGAGTTAGATAAAACATAGATAAGTATAGTATCTTAGGTATAAATATAGTAAGGATTATAATATATTAGGAAAGAATCATATAGTTGTGAATTCAAATCAATGAATGAGCTATGACTTCTCTGAAGAAGTCAAGAAGTATGTGGATAAGGAAGATCAGTTGATGTAGCCATTTTGTTTTCCAAAAACATTTCTGTTTGGACTTTCTTCTCCAAAAGCTCTTCAACTGACTTGCCATGAGATAAAACAAAATCTTCTCACATGACTAAAAAATTCCTATGAGAAAAATTATGTAGAAATATATTTTCACAGTGGAAGGTGATCATCAGTGGAGTCTTACATGAGTCTGTGCCATATATGTGCTGTTCACCATACTAATGAATGATTTAAGAAGAAAGTGAGCAGTGAGGTGAAAAAATTCACAGGTGTTACTGAGTTAATCAAGATTATAAAAATGAAAGACACCTACAAAGTGCTGCACAAGGACATCATGGTGATGAGTGAGTGACAGATAAAATGGCAAAGGAAATTTAGAGTAGATAAATTTGAAGTGATATGTATCAGGGAAGACTCCTAACTTTGTAGTTCCATGAAAACTGTGTTCGACACTAGTTAAAAAGAAAATGAAATATTATGAAGTCTGATGACAAATAGAGCTCAAACCAGATGTTACTGTTGTACTGCATAAATCCCCCATCTGCATCATGAATATTGGATGTAGAACCAGTATCCGAACTTTGAAAGGAGCACAGAATCTGGGAAAGTCAAAGGACAGGGTATGATCAGAGGTATGGAATGACTCCTATGCAAGTAAATACCTTATATGATAAAAGAAGTGTCATAAGAGAGATGTTACACAGGTCTATTTATTAATGATATATATATTCATGATATATATTCTATTCTTCATAGAAGTTCATTAAAAGGTCATTTTTTCCCCAGCTCTGCCAATTGCTCCAATGTCACTAAATGTTCATGAGAGTCATAATGGCAGTGAAGAGCTTTTTATTTTGTAGTACTTGATGAGAAGAATAGTTGGCACTGTTTCTTGCACTGCAATAACTTTAAAGTCATCAAATGAAACAAGTCACTAGCAGGTCCCAAACAAGGAAGGCAGTTTTTCTTACAATGTGTGGTTAGCTGTGGAATCCTCCACCAAAAGGATGTTTGAATGTTAGAAATTTACCTGACATAAAAAGTGATTGGACAAACTAATGGAAGGAAAAATTATAAATATGAAAGTGCTATTTCTGGCTTGGAAGTTTGTGTTGCCACCAAGGGGTGACAGATTATCCAGCAGAAACATCATCGTGAGTTTGTCCTCTTTCCTAACTGTTCCAGAGGGGGCCTCTGACAGGTATTGTCAGAGAAAGGATTACAGATATCTTTGGCCTGACAGGTATTGTTGTCCTAGTGTTTTTATGTATTAATTTCCTTCCAGACACTGGCTGCTCAGAAGCCCATGCCCCAAAAGACACTATCACTTGCTGACACCAAACAAATGGGTGTAGTGGCTCAGGTGTGAGGTTTGTGCTTATTCTGTATTCAAAGGAAGAGGTTGAGCCACATGAAAGCTGGCTTGTCATAAGCTTGCACATCAGCTGCTTGTAGAGTGAGCCCAATATTTGTGCTCAATTTTCTTGCTGTTCACACCATTAACATGAAGAGGAGGAGGTACAGGAAGACTGAAGACTCAATTAGAGCAGCACAGAACCTGCTTTATGGGGAGCTGATGATAGGGAGACCCACACTGATGAGTGCGAGAAGAGAAATAATATCTCCGGAGCTAACTCCTTTTTGCACTGCATTGCAGAGACATGAACCTGAATGAACTCATAGCTCCAGCACATGTGGGCAGGCATGAACAGTGAGATACAGTGCACATCATCAGGCTGTCAACGTAATTCTGTGTGGGTTTCCTCATGCAGTTTGCCTCCTATCCCTAATGCTTGCTTCATTCACAGTGTTGTAAAAGCAGTGAAGGAAGAGAGACAAGAATGGTCTGTGTTACTGAAAGATACCTGCTACATCTTTTCTTTTCCTCTGTTTTTTTAAAAAAACCCAACACACACAACACCCTAAACCAGGCATTGCACTGTAACAAGCTTGAAATTAAGACAAAATCACATTGCAGCACCTGAATAGTGAAATGAGGGAGAGAGACCACAACTGGAGTGATTTACTGCACTGACTAATGTGAAATATAATGGACATGTTTGGAGATGCATCCATTCACTAAAAATATAAAGAGAGGAAAAAAATATAAAAGGGAGAGAAAGACAAGCAAGATATCTGCCAGCTTAACCTGCCGTTTGCTGGGGGAAATAACCTGGCTGAAGATGAGGAAAGAAGAATTGTTCAAACAGAAGCCTTTATCATACCTTCATGTGCTTTCTTAGCTGCCTGGGGCAAGAGCCCTGCAGGGCACTGTCAGTTTCCAGGGGGACCTTTTTGTAAATTTCATTTTAGAATTTAAAAAGTGCTTCTTGGTAACTCCAAATCCACTAAAACATGTTGCAGGGGGAAGATGACGTGCCAGTCCAGATGAATGGCAAGAACTGAATGGGAAGTGTATTGAAAGGTGATTTTTTTGACAAGGAAGACACAAAACCCAGAAAGCAGTTATTACCATTTAATTTCTTAGAAAAAAATAGGAGTTCAGTGGATGGCAGAAAGCCAAGCTGCAGTCCATTGTCAAGCTATGATCTCTGTCATCCTAAGTAACTTTGTTTGATATAGCAGTAATCATTCCATATAAGTGACTCTGATAAAAAACACTATTTTTGAGCAGCTTGAAGATTAAAAAATTTCAAGTCTGCATTGGGTACGCTCAAGACAGAAGTAGTAGATCTCCCTTTATTAGAACAGAGATATGTTACAGAGCCAGAGGGGATATCACATTGGAAAAAGAAGAATGATTTGTTTCTCTGGTAGCTATTCAGATCTTATCTGGAAATGAAAGGTGAAAGGTGAGACTGGAGAAGGTAGGCAAAACTGTCAAAGTTCTTTGGCTGTTTTTTGGATTGTTTGTTTGTTTCAGATGCAGATCTGTTTTGTACTCTCAGCAGACCATTTTTGGGCAGGGGTTGAGGAGGTACCCTTTTGTAAGTGCTTCTAATATGTGAAAAATACCCTATAAAAATATGTCTGGGTTTTTTACTTTCTTCCCCCAATTTAAGCACAGTTTATAAAATAGGGGCCAGGATCTGAAAGAAGCAGAAAATATCGGAAATTATGGGTAAAGGTATGCAACTGGCAGGCCAGGGCATAAAAGGATATTTAAGTGATCATATATCCTGGAAGAAGAAAGGCAGTTCATGCTTAACTCATTATTATTAAACCCTAATCATTTTGTTTCAAGAGCAAACAGCTATTACATTCCTTAATCTGAAATGCCATGGTTTGCAGAACTGACCAGTCTTTATAACTTACATAAATCTTTCTTTTTTGTGCTACCTACCTATTTTAGTTTCCTTTTAGACCTTTGATGATAATATCAAATTGTGTTGGGCAAAAAATAGATCCTTTTGGCACACTACTAAAAATAGTATATTTAAATGGTGACTACCCATTTGAACTTGCTTATACACAGTTTAAAATTTTTGCATTAATGTGGAATATTTCTGTGCTGGTTTTTGCTGGGATAGGGTTAATTTTCTTCATAGTAGCGTGGGGCTATGTTTTGGATTTGTGCTGGAAACAGTGTTCCCAGTTCAGGGATGTTTTGGTCCCTGCTGAGTAGCTCACACAGAGCCAAGGGCTTTTCTGCTCCTCACCCACCCACCAGCGAGCAGGCTGGGGGGCACGAGAAGCTGGAGGGGACACAGCTGGGACAGCTGACCCCAGCTGACCAAAGGGATATCCCGTACCACATGGTGTCAGGCTCAGCATATAAAGCTGGGGGAAGAAGAAGGAAGGGGTGATGTTTGGAGTGATGGTGTTTTGTCTTCCCAAGTAACCATTACACATGATGGAGCCCGGCTTTCCTGGGGATGGCTGAACACCTGCCTGCCCGTGGGAAGTGGTGAATGAATTCCTTGTTTTGCTTTGCTTTGCTTGTGTGTGCAGCTTTTGCTTTACTTATTAAATTGTGTTTATCTCAACCCATGAGTTTTCTCACTTTTACTCCTCTGATTCTCTCCCCCATCCTGATGCAGGGGGAGTGAGTGAGCAGCTTGGTTGCTGGCTGGGGTTAAACCATGACAGTCCTTTTTGGCGCCCAGTGTGGGGCTTGAAGGGTTTGAGATAATGACAGGTTTGATAGGAATGTGCTAGATTGAATTTATAGCTGTTATTGCTGTTTAGCTATTAATTGGCAGACTCCTGTACTTGCCATGGGGCTTGCTTGCCTTACTGTAAATTAGAGTCTTGTGCTCATTAGTGGCTGCTTTTTGCTTTCACTGCTTGCTGTACTGATTATCATCTTACTCCACTGTGCCTGCGAACATTCTGATAACAGCAATGGCAATGTGCCTGGGCTGGCAGATGGCCAGGGTATTGCTGCTGCTTCTGTGCTGCTGTACTGGACAGGATGGAACTTCTCTGTGAACTTGAGTCGATGGGACTGTGACCTGTAGATAAGTCCATGTGGGACAGGACACCCTGAAGTGTCTGTGGCCTTGGTTAAGCCAATGCCAGAGCAGGTATATCTGGAAGCACCTGTGGCCGTTCCTATGTCTGTGCTGCAGCAGGTATACCTCTGAAGGGGTTGTGGCCTGAGGGTAAGTCCATGCTGGAGGTTACACTTTGAAGCATCTGTGGCTGTGGATAAGCGTGTGCTGCAGCAGGTACACCTTGAAGCATTAGTGGCTGTGCATGAAGTCTTCCTGGAGCACCTCCAAGTGTATGGACATGGAGAAGCCCCCCACAGAGCAGGTACACCCCAAAGGGAATGCAGCTATGAGTAAGGCCATGTCGAAGCAGGTTTACTTCTGAAGGGTCTGTGGCTGTAGGTAACAGCATGCTGGAGAAGTTATATCTCTGAAGACATTGTGGCCCATGGAGAAGGCCAGTCTGGAACAAGTTTACCTCAAAGCTACTGTGGCTCTGGATAGGTCTATGCCACAGCAGGTATATCCCTGAATCACAGAATCATAGAATCATTTAGGTTGGAAAAGACCTTTAAGATCATCAAGTCCAACCATTAACCCAGGACTACCAAGTCCACCACTAAACCATGTCCCTAGGCTCAACATCTAAGTTTTTTTTAAACACCTCCAGGGACAGTGATTCCACCACCTCCCTGGGCAGCCTGTTCCAATGCTTGACCACCCTTTCAGTAAAGAAAATTTTCCTAATATCCAATCTAAACCTGCCCTGGTGCAACTTGAGGCCATTTCCTCTTGTTCTGTCACTTGCTGTCTGGGAGAAGAGACCTACCCCCACCTGCCTACAACCTCCTTTCTGGCAGCTGTAGAGAACAATAAGGTCCCCCCTGAGTCTCGTCCTCTCTCGGCTCAACAACCCCAGTTCCCTCAGCTGTTCCTCATAAGACTTGCTCTCTAGACCCTTCACCAGCTTCATTGCCCTTCTCTGGATATACTCCAGCACCTCTATGTTTCTCTTGAAGTGAGGGGCCCAAAACTGAACCAAGGACTTGAGGTGTGGCCTCACCAGTGCTGAGTATAGGAAGATGATCACTCCCCGTGTCCTGCTGGCCACAGTATTTCAGATACAAGCCAGGATGCTATTGGCCTTCTTGGCCACCTGGGTCCACTGCTGGCTCATGTCCAGCCGGCTGTCAACCAGTACCTGCAGGTCCTGAAGAGACTGTGGCTCATAGATAAGGCTCCACTTGGAGCGGGTACAACCCTAAGCAACTGCAGTCTGTGGGTAAGTCCAAGCTGGAGCAGGGGCAAGGGGAAGGAGTTCATCGCAATGTTAAATCCTATGGTCTGGTCCAAAGGGAACAGAGGAGGAGTTTATAATGGAAATACCTTTAAAATGTTGTAACCCATTATTTCAGTTGCATATTATAGGAATTGCTATAACAGGAAACACCTGAGCCAATGCAGGGCAAGACTTACAAGAAGCAGTGCAAGTGCCGCAATGACCAACCTGAGCTGGCTTTGGTGTCCAGTAGCTCCATGAAACACACCACCTCTTCTGTCCTGAGTGACCATCATAACAGACGTAGCACAAAGCCATGGACTAAATGAACCTTGTGGACATTTTGTAGACATTTGTGGACATTTTACAGGCATTTTACAGGGGTGGTCCATAGACTATGGGAAAGACATCTGTTTATTATATCAAAGGGTGGGAAGGCGGATAGTGGTTAAAGATGATATAATGGATAGTGTAGGACCTGAGCATTATGTAAATGGTATGGAATAAGGGGTGAAGAATGTGCTGGTTTTGTCTGGAATAGGGTTAATTTTCTTCATGGTAGCTAGTATGGGCTGTGTTTGGATTTGTGCGGGAAATGGTGCTGCCAATTCGGGGATGTTTTGATTACTGCTGAGCAGCTCTCAGAGCCAAGGGCTTTTCTGCTCCTCACCCACCCACCAGCGAGCAGGCTGGGGGGGCACGAGAAGCTGGAGGGGACACAGCTGGGACAGCTGACCCCAGCTGACCAAAGGGATATCCCGTACCACATGGTGTCAGGCTCAGCATAAGAAGCTGTGAGAAGAAGAAGGAAGGGGGGAATGTTTGGAGTGATGGTGTTTTGTCTTCCCAAGTAACATGATGGAGCCCGGCTTTCCTGGGGATGGCTGAACACCTGCCTGCCCATGGGAAGTGGTGAATGAATGCTTTGCTTTGCTTTGCTTGTGTGTGCAGCTTTTGCTTTACTTATTAAATTGTGTTTATCTCAACCCATGAGTTTTCTCACTTTTACTCCTCTGATTCTCTCCCCCATCCTGATGCAGGGGGAGTGAGTGAGTGGCTGTGTGGGGCTTAGTTTCTGGCTGAGGTTAAACTACAATAGTTGGTAATACTTTGTTATGTGTCTCATACGCTACTTAGCATGTTTGCATTTTTGTAGCACTAGTCCTTGCTGCTTTAACTGAGCCACATATCAGTAGCAATGAAGAGGTTGTGGTACCTGCTTCAAAATCAGTTCACCAGTACATGTGTGCTGAGTATCAGGTGGTGTTGTGTTGTTTTACCTTACCTGCCGTCCAGTGTCCGATTAAAGTCCAAACACACATGTATACACAATACAGTCAAACCTTAGTAGAGAAATCTGAATTTTTCTAAGGAATCCTCATCAGATTTATGAAAAAAATACTGTTTTTTTTTTTATAAAATGAATTCTTTACAACTTCCTGGTAACTTCAAAATTTATCAGTTTGAGAGCACCCCCATCTCAACTGTTACAGGGTTGGTTTTTGTTTTACTGATAGTTTCTTTTTGCATGTGAAAGTTGATGGGAGTTGAGCCAGTGGTACTCTTGTCCTTGTGTTTATCAGATCAGAGTCTTGAGTCCAGGACCACAAAGGAAGACACATTCCTAGGGAGGGAGCTGGGAAGCCAGTTGCAGACAGTTGCTTCCTATCAATTCAGACAGCTAGATATGGACTAGCTCCAGGACGAAGGTGTGCAATCACATTAGCACAGTGCTGTGCCTGAGGGAATGATCCCTGCTGGATTCAAGTACCTGCTGTCTCTGAAGATATTTGGCTCTTTTGCCTTGCAGCTTCCCCAAGCTTTCTGGTAGAAAGCATGTGGGAGAGAAGGGAGTCATGACTGGGTCCTTTGCTCGCTTATCAGCAAGGAACCTAGGATTGTGCTTATTGCTCCATGCATTTTGGATGCAGTAGTCTGACTAAAATGCATGGGAAACTTTGAACTTTGAAGCAAGAGCTTTCTCACCTTTTCTACCCCATAAATCTCTAGCAGGTTACCTAATCTCTGTACTTTGATTTCAGAAATCTCTGATAAATCTTGCTGTTGGTGCTTATAATGCTGATCCTAAAGTAGTAATACTCCCTTACAATGTTGATCTTAAAGTAAAAATTAACATAAACTGCTTACATTATTCATAGTATGTTGGTTTTGTTAAGCTTGGGGAGATGAAAATGGTATGATCACAAATATGTTCATTTGAATGTAACTGTGTAGTATCCTAGTATCTATTTGCTGTCTGTGACTGAGAAAAAAAAAAAAAGTAAAAATATCATCTTGCTCCTAGCATCCCATAAAATTAAAAAATAATAAAAATCTTTCATTAATGAGGAAAAAACCCCTGTAATAGTGGGAAAGCACAATCTGCAAAGTAACAATTATGAGTGAAATTTGCAATTAGAATTTTTAGTATTTTTCTTTCCATTAATGAAACCTGCACTGATATGTTCACATGCTGGTGGGATAAAGACCTTTTATGCTATCCAAACAGAAAAGGCCTTTTAAGGTGGGCACACTAAATTATCTGTAGCAACTGCCTCCTATGCCTGCCCAGCTAAGGCCCACTGTTTAATGCTCAATAACCACAGAAACAGCCCATTTTAAAGAACCCCTTTCGTAAGAATGTAGTTATTCAAAGGCATTTAAAAGCAGTGAAAAATTTTCATTCATTAACAATGGAACTGTGTATCCCTTCTATAATTTCCATAGTAATTTATAATAATATCAGCAAGAGATGGTATCTAAATATTCATAAATTAATTTATTTTCCAGTCTTTTTGCTTTGTAGTGGAAGTGATTTCCACAGAATTACCAATGGCCTGGCAGCAAGTGGCATGCAGAGGTTTTTTTGCCTCTGTATGTGAATATTGCATCAGTATTAATTCATCTAATAACATTATAAGAATATTTGTTGACTTTCTATTATTAATAAATAGAAGTATTTAATACTTAAGTCAAAGCAGTGATTGTTGCTTACACCTTTTTACCATGATTAAAAAGTTGTTCTCAATCTCTCAATAAATATTTATCATCACCTGTCAACTGATAAAAAGGATTTTATTCTAAGCCATTAAAAATTTTGAGAGGACTGTTTCTCTGAAAGTATTAATCACCAAATACTGGCCCTTTACTGAAACAGGACACCACACTGCCTTCTGCTTTCGTCTGGTGGTAAGTTGTTTCTCATTGTACATTTCTTCTCATAGAGGTAAGTACTTTGGGATTTAACAATGCAAAGGACAAACAGCTGTTTTATAACCACTTCAAACTGTTCTAGTCACAGATAAGAAGAGTGTTACCCTGATTCCTGGACAGTGTTTCTTAGCATCAAGTGCCACATGGCTAGATCCAAATATTCCCATTTCAGAATCTGTGCACCTGTTTGGACCTGCCCTTTCCCAAAGAAACTTTGTCTTAAAACGCTAGGGGCTCTGCACGGTGAGAGTAACTGTTTATAGGAGGAATTTTATGGCTTTTCACCCACACCCACACCGACCTCCTTTCAGCTACTGCTCTGCCAGATGCATTTAATTATTGCCATAAACTGTAAACACTACTGCATGACCATTTCCCCTTTAGCAAGATTGTGTGTGTGAAAAAAGTAAACAGATTGTATAACAAAGTGTTCTCTAGCTGTCAGCAAGGGCTTTGAAAATAAAACACTTCCCTCCCGACTCACAATTGGCTGACAGTCGGCACATAATGAATAATAGCTCCTGGGGACCAGCAGAAAGATGTGTGGGAAAACTTTAATTAAAAGCTTGTCAGTACAATTTTACCTGGGTGACATCACCCGACTGAAATCCTGCTGCCGGGCTTTGTTGTCTATAGGATCGCAGGTAGCGCACTTGTTTTGCTGACAGCAAACAACTCAAAAAGTACTTTAAAACACTGGGGGGAAGACGCTATGCTGCCAGTAAAATATAATCCATTTGAGGTGTTCTAATTTTCTAATTAGCAGCTGTAGAAGGCTCTTCGCCATTGTGGGAGGAGGGTGACAAACAGGTTTTTGTAGCTCGTTATCTATGATGCCCTCTTGATTATGTATCTTCTTGACATTCTCTTCCAGAAAAGTGTGTTCCAAAATCACATACATTTCCAAATGTAGACAGCTGGGCTTGAGCCAGAAGTACAGACCTAGAATCAAATTCCCAGCTTGAAGCTCTCATAAATATATATTAAAACAGATCACCAAATCCAAACAGCCTAAAAGTTCACAGCAGAGGACTTTCAGGCTGTGCAAAATTCCTAAGGAATAGGATCTTTGTGATGATCCAACACAATAAAGTGCATAGTCCAGGAGAAGAGTCATGATGATGGATTTGATTCTGCCCAGCTCAAACTGGTGGTAACTAATGCAATGAGGAGTCACCCATGCGTTTGTATACCTGTTACTGTAAAACGGCAATGGGAATCTGAAAGCCTGAATTTGGTCCTTAAGTTGTAATTAGTAATATTCATGGAAAGAAACTCTCATCTAGCACTGCTGAAATCATTAATACTGGTAAAGCTTGGCTATTTTACAAGTAATTTGTAGTAATGGAGAGTAGTTTCTCATAATTTAATGCTAATTAATTCAGTTACATCATGATCTAACTCAAGTCCTGATCTGACTTAAAAGGGAATAGGCTGGGTCTGATCCAGAAGCCACTGAGGCCAGTGGGAGCCTTTCCATTGATTTTGAGAGAATTTGGTTTGGGTGTGTAGATGGATGGAATTTATTTACCTGACAGAGGAAAGACTGAATTGTGTGTTTGCCTTCCTTATGAACGTTCTCTCAATTTCCTTAATTTTATGTAATTATAATTTGCCAGATGTTGAGGAAAGTATTATATCTAATTAGTGGTGAACAAAAGTAAACAGGAGGTTTATTTTCTTATTACAGGCTAAAATTAAATGCTGTTCTTGGGCCTGTATATGTGAGTAATAACACACAGAGCAACTCCCAGGTAAGACTAAATACACAGCTTCTAAACTCAAACGTTTCTAGTATAACTTCTCTGTGCCAAACACTGAGTCTGAAGATTAATGAACAAGGTTTTATCGCTTATTTTGGTAGAAAAGGCTGGAGTTAGGCAAGCGGGAAAGAAAACAAGTGTAGCAATTACTTCAGAATTTTCCTTTATCCTTTGCCACTCTAACACTGTGCAATAACAATTCTTCAGTAAGAGATAGGCCCATCTGAAGCTTTCAGTACATGGATACTAAAAGAAGTAGGTGCTTTGATACTCCAAAGGATGGAAAAGTATTATGCTAAAATGTAAAATAATTGTCATTTGCTAGTCAAAATGTTCATCACTTATTAGGTGATGAGCAGTATTTGTGAATTT